>NW_027617142.1:0-143709 GCF_964187855.1 Myxine glutinosa
GTGCGAAAAGCGTTTTTTCCACACTAATACAAGTGCAAAAGTGGTTTCCTGCACCACCACAAGTGTGAAAAGTGGTTTTTCAACACTAACACAAGTGCGAAAAGTGGTTTTTCAACACTAACACAAGTGCGAAAAGTGGTTTTTCCACACTAATACAAGTGCAAAAGTGGTTTCCTGCACCAACACAAGTGCGAAAAGTGGATTTTTCAACACGAACACAAGTGCGAAAAGTGGTTTTTCAACACTATCACAAGTGCAAAAAGTGTTTTTTCCACACTAATACAAGTGCAAAAGTGGTTTCCTGCACCAACACAAGTGCGAAAAGTGGTTTTTCAACACTAACACAAGTGCGAAATGTGGTTTTTCAACACCATCACAAGTGCAAAACGTGTTTTTTCCACACTAATACAAGTGCAAAAGTGGTTTCCTGCACCAACACAAGTGCGAAAAGTGGTTTTTCAACACTAACACAAGTGTGAAATGTGGTTTTTCAACACCATCACAAGTGCAAAAAGTGTTTTTTCCACACTAATACAAGTGCAAAAGTGGTTTCCTGCACCAACACAAGTGCTAAAAGTGGTTTTTCAACAGTAACACAAGTGCGAAAAGTGGTTTTTCCACACTAATACAATGGCAAAAGTGGTTGCCTGCACCAACACAAGTGCGAAAAGTGGTTTTTCAACACTAACCAAAGTGCGAAAAGTGGTTTTTCCACACTAATACAAGTGCAAAAGTGGTTTCCTGCACCAACACAAGTGTGAAAAGTGGTTTTTCAACACTATCACAAGTGCAAAAAGTGTTTTTTCCACACTAATACAAGTGCAAAAGTGTTTTCCTACACCAACACAAGTGCGAAAAGTGGTTTTTCAACACTAACACAAGTGCGAAAAGTGGTTTTTCAACACTAACACAAGTGCAAAAAGTGGTTTTTCAACACTAACACAAGTGTGAAAAGTAGTTTTTCCACACTAATACAAGTGCAAAAGTGGTTTCCTGCACCAACACAAGTGCAAAAAGTGGTTTTTCAACACTAACACAAGTGCGAAAAGTGGTTTTTCAACACTAACACAAGTGTGAAAAGTGGTTTTTCCACACTAATACAAGCGCAAAAGTGGTTTCCTGCACCAACACAAGTGCAAAAAGTGGTTTTTCCACACTAATACAAGTGCAAAAGTGGTTTCTTGCACCAACACAAGTGCTAAAAGTGGTTTTTCAACACTAACACAAGTGCGAAAAGTGGTTTTTAAACACTAACACAAGTGTGAAAAGTGGTTTTTCCACACTAATACAAGTGCAAAAGTGGATTCCTGCACCAACACAAGTGCAAAAAGTGGTTTTTCAACACTAACACAAGTGCGAAAAGTGGTTTTTCAACACTAACACAAGTGCGAAAAGTGGTTTTTCAACGTTAACACAAGTGCGAAAAGTGTTTTTTCCACACTAATACAAGTGCAAAAGTGGTTTCCTGCACCACCACAAGTGCGAAAAGTGGTTTTTCAACACTATCACAAGTGCAAAAAGTGTTTTTTCCACACTAATACAAGTGCAAAAGTGGTTTTTCAACACTAACACAAGTGCAAAAAGTTGTTTTTCAACACTAACACAAGTGTGAAAAGTGGTTTTTCCACACTAATACAAGTGCAAAAGTGGTTTCCTGCACCAACACAAGTGCAAAAAGTGGTTTTTCAACACTAACACAAGTGCGAAAAGTGGTTTTTCAACACTAACACAAGTGTGCAAAGTGGTTTTTCCACACTAATACAAGTGCAAAAGTGGTGTCCTGCACCAACACAAGTGCAAAAAGTGGTTTTTCCACACTAATACAAGTGCAAAAGTGGTTTCTTGCACCAACACAAGTGCTAAAAGTGGTTTTTCAACACTAACACAAGTGCGAAAAGTGGTTTTTAAACACTAACACAAGTGTGAAAAGTGGTTTTTCCACACTAATACAAGTGCAAAAGTGGTTTCCTGCACCAACACAAGTGCAAAAAGTGGTTTTTCAACACTAACACAAGTGCGAAAAGTGGTTTTTCAACACTAACACAAGTGCGAAAAGTGGTTTTTCAACGTTAACACAAGTGCGAAAAGTGTTTTTTCCACACTAATACAAGTGCAAAAGTGGTTTCCTGCACCACCACAAGTGCGAAAAGTGGTTTTTCAACACTAACACAAGTGCGAAAAGTGGTTTTTCAACACTAACACAAGTGCGAAAAGTGGTTTTTCCACACTAATACAAGTGTAAAAGTGGTTTCCTGCACCAACACAAGTGCGAAAAGTGGATTTTTCAACACTAACACAAGTGCGAAAAGTGGTTTTTCAACACTATCACAAGTGCAAAAAGTGTTTTTTCCACACTAATACAAGTGCAAAAGTGGTTTCCTGCACCAACACAAGTGCGAAAAGTGGTTTTTCAACACTAACACAAGTGCGAAATGTGGTTTTTCAACACCATCACAAGTGCAAAAAGTGTTTTTTCCACACTAATACAAGTGCAAAAGTGGTTTCCTGCACCAACACAAGTGCAAAAAGTGGTTTTTCAACACTAACACAAGTGCGAAATGTGGTTTTTCAACACCATCACAAGTGCAAAAAGTGTTTTTTCCACACTAATACAAGTGCAAAAGTGGTTTCCTGCAACAACACAAGTGCTAAAAGTGGTTTTTCAACAGTAACACAAGTGCGAAATGTGGTTTTTCCACACTAATACAATGGCAAAAGTGGTTGCCTGCACCAACACAAGTGCGAAAAGTGGTTTTTCAACACTAACCAAAGTGCGAAAAGTGGTTTTCCACACTAATACAAGTGCAAAAGTGGTTTCCTGCACCAACACAAGTGTGAAAAGTGGTTTTTCAACACTATCACAAGTGCAAAAAGTGTTTTTTCCACACTAATACAAGTGCAAAAGTGTTTTCCTACATCAACACAAGTGCGAAAAGTGGTTTTTCAACACTAACACAAGTGCGAAAAGTGGTTTTTCAACACTAACACAAGTGCAAAAAGTGGTTTTTCAACACTAACACAAGTGTGAAAAGTAGTTTTTCCACACTAATACAAGTGCAAAAGTGGTTTGCTGCACCAACACAAGTGCAAAAAGTGGTTTTTCAACACTAACACATGTGCGAAAAGTGGTTTTTCAACACTAACACAAGTGTGAAAAGTAGTTTTTCCACACTAATACAAGTGCAAAAGTGGTTTCCTGCACCAACACAAGTGCAAAAAGTGGTTTTCTCCACACTAATACAAGTGCAAAAGTGGTTTCTTGCACCAACACAAGTGCTAAAAGTGGTTTTTCAACACTAACACAAGTGCGAAAAGTGGTTTTTAAACACTAACACAAGTGTGAAAAGTGGTTTTTCCACACTAATACAAGTGCAAAAGTGGTACCCTGCACCAACACAAGTGCAAAAAGTGGTTTTTCAACACTAACACAAGTGCGAAAATTGGTTTTTCAACACTAACACAAGTGCGAAAAGTGGTTTTTCAACGTTAACACAAGTGCGAAAAGTGTTTTTTCCACACTAATACAAGTGCAAAAGTGGTTTCCTGCACCACCACAAGTGCGAAAAGTGGTTTTTCAACACTATCACAAGTGCAAAAAGTGTTTTTCCACACTAATACAAGTGCAAAAGTGGTTTCCTGCACCAACACAAGTGCGAAAAGTGGTTTTTCAACACTAACACAAGTGCGAAAAGTGGTTTTTCAACACTAACACAAGTGCGAAAAGTGGTTTTTCCACACTAATACAAGTGCAAAAGTGGTTTCCTGCACCAACACAAGTGCGAAAACTGGTTTTTCAAAACTAACACAAGTGCGAAAAGTGGTTTTTCAACACTATCACAAGTGCAAAAAGTGTTTTTTCCACACTAATACAAGTGCAAAAGTGGTTCCCTGCACCAACACAAGTGCGAAAAGTGGTTTTTCAACACTAACACAAGTGCGAAATGTGGTTTTTCAACACCATCACAAGTGCAAAAAGTGTTTTTTCCACACTAATACAAGTGCAAAAGTGGTTTCCTGCACCAACACAAGTGCGAAAAGTGGTTTTTCAACACTAACACAAGTGCGAAATGTGGTTTTTCAACACCATCACAAGTGCAAAAAGTGTTTTTTCCACACTAATACAAGTGCAAAAGTGGTTTCCTGCACCAACACAAGTGCTAAAAGTGGTTTTTCAACAGTAACACAAGTGCGAAAAGTGGTTTTTCCACACTAATACAATGGCAAAAGTGGTTGCCTTCACCAACACAAGTGCGAAAAGTGGTTTTTCAACACTAACCAAAGTGCGAAAAGTGGTTTTTCCACACTAATACAAGTGCAAAAGTGGTTTCCTGCACCAACACAAGTGCGAAAAGTGGTTTTTCAACACTAACACAAGTGCAAAAAGTGGTTTTTCAACACTAACACAAGTGCGAAAAGTGGTTTTTCAACACTAACACAAGTGCGAAAAGTGTTTTTTCCACACTAATACAAGTGCAAAGGTGGTTTCCTGCACCAACACAAGTGCGAAAAGTGGTTTTTCAACACTAACACAAGTGCGAAAATTGGTTTTTCAACACTAACACAAGTGCGAAAAGTGGTTTTTCCACACTAATACAAGTGCAAAAGTGTTTTCCTACACCAACACAAGTGCGAAAAGTGGTTTTTCAACACTAACACAAGTGCGAAAAGTGGTTTTTCAACACTAACACAAGTGCAAAAAGTGGTTTTTCAACACTAACACAAGTGCGAAAAGTAGTTTTTCCACACTAATACAAGTGCAAAAGTGGTTTCCTGCACCAACACAAGTGCAAAAAGTGGTTTTTCAACACTATCACAAGTGCAAAAAGTGTTTTTTCCACACTAATACAAGTGAAAAGTGGTTTCCTGCACCAACACAAGTGCAAAAAGTGGTTTTTCCACACTAATACAAGTGCAAAAGTGGTTTCTTGCACCAACACAAGTGCTAAAAGTGGTTTTTCAACACTAACACAAGTGCGAAAAGTGGTTTTTCAACACTAACACAAGTGCGAAAAGTGGTTTTTCAACGTTAACACAAGTGCGAAAAGTGTTTTTTCCACACTAATACAAGTGCAAAAGTGGTTTCCTGCACCACCACAAGTGCGAAAAGTGGTTTTTCAACACTATCACAAGTGCAAAAAGTGTTTTTTCCACACTAATACAAGTGCAAAAGTGGTTTTTCAACACTAACACAAGTGCAAAAAGTTGTTTTTCAACACTAACACAAGTGTGAAAAGTGGTTTTTCCACACTAATACAAGTGCAAAAGTGGTTTCCTGCACCAACACAAGTGCAAAAAGTGGTTTTTCAACACTAACACAAGTGCGAAAAGTGGTTTTTCAACACTAACACAAGTGTGAAAAGTGGTTTTTCCACACTAATACAAGTGCAAAAGTGGTGTCCTGCACCAACACAAGTGCAAAAAGTGGTTTTTCCACACTAATACAAGTGCAAAAGTGGTTTCTTGCACCAACACAAGTGCTAAAAGTGGTTTTTCAACACTAACACAAGTGCGAAAAGTGGTTTTTAAACACTAACACAAGTGTGAAAAGTGGTTTTTCCACACTAATACAAGTGCAAAAGTGGTTTCCTGCACCAACACAAGTGCAAAAAGTGGTTTTTCAACACTAACACAAGTGCGAAAAGTGGTTTTTCAACACTAACACAAGTGCGAAAAGTGGTTTTTCAACGTTAACACAAGTGCGAAAAGTGTTTTTTCCACACTAATACAAGTGCAAAAGTGGTTTCCTGCACCACCACAAGTGCGAAAAGTGGTTTTTCAACACTAACACAAGTGCGAAAAGTGGTTTTTCAACACTAACACAAGTGCGAAAAGTGGTTTTTCCACACTAATACAAGTGTAAAAGTGGTTTCCTGCACCAACACAAGTGCGAAAAGTGGATTTTTCAACACTAACACAAGTGCGAAAAGTGGTTTTTCAACACTATCACAAGTGCAAAAAGTGTTTTTTCCACACTAATACAAGTGCAAAAGTGGTTTCCTGCACCAACACAAGTGCGAAAAGTGGTTTTTCAACACTAACACAAGTGCGAAATGTGGTTTTTCAACACCATCACAAGTGCAAAAAGTGTTTTTTCCACACTAATACAAGTGCAAAAGTGGTTTCCTGCACCAACACAAGTGCAAAAAGTGGTTTTTCAACACTAACACAAGTGCGAAATGTGGTTTTTCAACACCATCACAAGTGCAAAAAGTGTTTTTTCCACACTAATACAAGTGCAAAAGTGGTTTCCTGCACCAACACAAGTGCTAAAAGTGGTTTTTCAACAGTAACACAAGTGCGAAAAGTGGTTTTTCCACACTAATACAATGGCAAAAGTGGTTGTCTGCACCAACACAAGTGCGAAAAGTGGTTTTTCAACACTAACCAAAGTGCGAAAAGTGGTTTTCCACACTAATACAAGTGCAAAAGTGGTTTCCTGCACCAACACAAGTGTGAAAAGTGGTTTTTCAACACTATCACAAGTGCAAAAAGTGTTTTTTCCACACTAATACAAGTGCAAAAGTGTTTTCCTACATCAACACAAGTGCGAAAAGTGGTTTTTCAACACTAACACAAGTGCGAAAAGTGGTTTTTCAACACTAACACAAGTGCAAAAAGTGGTTTTTCAACACTAACACAAGTGTGAAAAGTAGTTTTTCCACACTAATACAAGTGCAAAAGTGGTTTCCTGCACCAACACAAGTGCAAAAAGTGGTTTTTCAACACTAACACAAGTGCGAAAAGTGGTTTTTCAACACTAACACAAGTGTGAAAAGTAGTTTTTCCACACTAATACAAGTGCAAAAGTGGTTTCCTGCACCAACACAAGTGCAAAAAGTGGTTTTCTCCACACTAATACAAGTGCAAAAGTGGTTTCTTGCACCAACACAAGTGCTAAAAGTGGTTTTTCAACACTAACACAAGTGCGAAAAGTGGTTTTTAAACACTAACACAAGTGTGAAAAGTGGTTTTTCCACACTAATACAAGTGCAAAAGTGGTACCCTGCACCAACACAAGTGCAAAAAGTGGTTTTTCAACACTAACACAAGTGCGAAAATTGGTTTTTCAACACTAACACAAGTGCGAAAAGTGGTTTTTCAACGTTAACACAAGTGCGAAAAGTGTTTTTTCCACACTAATACAAGTGCAAAAGTGGTTTCCTGCACCACCACAAGTGCGAAAAGTGGTTTTTCCACACTAATACAATGGCAAAAGTAGTTGCCTGCACCAGCACAAGTGCGAAAAGTGGTTTTTCAACACTAACCAAAGTGCGAAAAGTGGTTTTTCCACACTAATACAAGTGCAAATGTGGTTTCCTGCACCAACACAAGTGTGAAAAGTGGTTTTTCAACACTATCACAAGTGCAAAAAGTGTTTTTTCCACGCTAATACAAGTGCAAAAGTGTTTTCCTACACCAACACAAGTGCGAAAAGTGGTTTTTCAACACTAACACAAGTGCGAAAAGTGGTTTTTCAACACTAACACAAGTGCAAAAAGTTGTTTTTCAACACTAACACAAGTGTGAAACGTGGTTTTTCCACACTAATACAAGTGCAAAAGTGGTTTCCTGCACCAACACAAGTGCAAAAAGTGGTTTTTCAACACTAACACAAGTGCGAAAAGTGGTTTTTCAACACTAACACAAGTGTGAAAAGTGGTTTTTCCACACTAATACAAGTGCAAAAGTGGTGTCCTGCACCAACACAAGTGCAAAAAGTGGTTTTTCCACACTAATACAAGTGCAAAAGTGGTTTCTTGCACCAACACAAGTGCTAAAAGTGGTTTTTCAACACTAACACAAGTGCGAAAAGTGGTTTTTAAACACTAACACAAGTGTGAAAAGTGGTTTTTCCACACTAATACAAGTGCAAAAGTGGTTTCCTGCACCAACACAAGTGCAAAAAGTGGTTTTTCAACACTAACACAAGTGCGAAAAGTGGTTTTTCAACACTAACACAAGTGCGAAAAGTGGTTTTTCAACGTTAACACAAGTGCGAAAAGTGTTTTTTCCACACTAATACAAGTGCAAAAGTGGTTTCCTGCACCACCACAAGTGTGAAAAGTGGTTTTTCAACACTAACACAAGTGCGAAAAGTGGTTTTTCAACACTAACACAAGTGCGAAAAGTGGTTTTTCCACACTAATACAAGTGCAAAAGTGGTTTCCTGCACCAACACAAGTGCGAAAAGTGGATTTTTCAACACTAACACAAGTGCGAAAAGTGGTTTTTCAACACTATCACAAGTGCAAAAAGTGTTTTTTCCACACTAATACAAGTGCAAAAGTGGTTTCCTGCACCAACACAAGTGCGAAAAGTGGTTTTTCAACACTAACACAAGTGCGAAATGTGGTTTTTCAACACCATCACAAGTGCAAAACGTGTTTTTTCCACACTAATACAAGTGCAAAAGTGGTTTCCTGCACCAACACAAGTGCGAAAAGTGGTTTTTCAACACTAACACAAGTGTGAAATGTGGTTTTTCAACACCATCACAAGTGCAAAAAGTGTTTTTTCCACACTAATACAAGTGCAAAAGTGGTTTCCTGCACCAACACAAGTGCTAAAAGTGGTTTTTCAACAGTAACACAAGTGCGAAAAGTGGTTTTTCCACACTAATACAATGGCAAAAGTGGTTGCCTGCACCAACACAAGTGCGAAAAGTGGTTTTTCAACACTAACCAAAGTGCGAAAAGTGGTTTTTCCACACTAATACAAGTGCAAAAGTGGTTTCCTGCACCAACACAAGTGTGAAAAGTGGTTTTTCAACACTATCACAAGTGCAAAAAGTGTTTTTTCCACACTAATACAAGTGCAAAAGTGTTTTCCTACACCAACACAAGTGCAAAAAGTGGTTTTTCCACACTAATACAAGTGCAAAAGTGGTTTCTTGCACCAACACAAGTGCTAAAAGTGGTTTTTCAACACTAACACAAGTGCGAAAAGTGGTTTTTAAACACTAACACAAGTGTGAAAAGTGGTTTTTCCACACTAATACAAGTGCAAAAGTGGTTTCCTGCACCAACACAAGTGCAAAAAGTGGTTTTTCAACACTAACACAAGTGCGAAAAGTGGTTTTTCAACACTAACACAAGTGCGAAAAGTGGTTTTTCAACGTTAACACAAGTGCGAAAAGTGTTTTTTCCACACTAATACAAGTGCAAAAGTGGTTTCCTACACCACCACAAGTGCGAAAAGTGGTTTTTCAACACTATCACAAGTGCAAAAAGTGTTTTTTCCACACTAATACAAGTGCAAAAGTGGTTTTTCAACACTAACACAAGTGCAAAAAGTTGTTTTTCAACACTAACACAAGTGTGAAAAGTGGTTTTTCCACACTAATACAAGTGCAAAAGTGGTTTCCTGCACCAACACAAGTGCAAAAAGTGGTTTTTCAACACTAACACAAGTGCGAAAAGTGGTTTTTCAACACTAACACAAGTGTGCAAAGTGGTTTTTCCACACTAATACAAGTGCAAAAGTGGTGTCCTGCACCAACACAAGTGCAAAAAGTGGTTTTTCCACACTAATACAAGTGCAAAAGTGGTTTCTTGCACCAACACAAGTGCTAAAAGTAGTTTTTCAACACTAACACAAGTGCGAAAAGTGGTTTTTAAACACTAACACAAGTGTGAAAAGTGGTTTTTCCACACTAATACAAGTGCAAAAGTGGTTTCCTGCACCAACACAAGTGCAAAAAGTGGTTTTTCAACACTAACACAAGTGCGAAAAGTGGTTTTTCAACACTAACACAAGTGCGAAAAGTGGTTTTTCAACGTTAACACAAGTGCGAAAAGTGTTTTTTCCACACTAATACAAGTGCAAAAGTGGTTTCCTGCACCACCACAAGTGCGAAAAGTGGTTTTTCAACACTAACACAAGTGCGAAAAGTGGTTTTTCAACACTAACACAAGTGCGAAAAGTGGTTTTTCCACACTAATACAAGTGTAAAAGTGGTTTCCTGCACCAACACAAGTGCGAAAAGTGGATTTTTCAACACTAACACAAGTGCGAAAAGTGGTTTTTCAACACTATCACAAGTGCAAAAAGTGTTTTTTCCACACTAATACAAGTGCAAAAGTGGTTTCCTGCACCAACACAAGTGCGAAAAGTGGTTTTTCAACACTAACACAAGTGTGAAATGTGGTTTTTCAACACCATCACAAGTGCAAAAAGTGTTTTTTCCACACTAATACAAGTGCAAAAGTGGTTTCCTGCACCAACACAAGTGCAAAAAGTGGTTTTTCAACACTAACACAAGTGCGAAATGTGGTTTTTCAACACCATCACAAGTGCAAAAAGTGTTTTTTCCACACTAATACAAGTGCAAAAGTGGTTTCCTGCACCAACACAAGTGCTAAAAGTGGTTTTTCAACAGTAACACAAGTGCGAAAAGTGGTT
Source organism: Myxine glutinosa (assembly GCF_964187855.1). Classification (NCBI taxonomy): domain Eukaryota; kingdom Metazoa; phylum Chordata; class Myxini; order Myxiniformes; family Myxinidae; genus Myxine; species Myxine glutinosa. The sequence continues at coordinate 10,402 of NW_027617142.1, forward strand.
TTTCCACACTAATACAATGGCAAAAGTGGTTGCCTGCACCAACACAAGTGCGAAAAGTGGTTTTTCAACACTAACCAAAGTGCGAAAAGTGGTTTTCCACACTAATACAAGTGCAAAAGTGGTTTCCTGCACCAACACAAGTGTGAAAAGTGGTTTTTCAACACTATCACAAGTGCAAAAAGTGTTTTTTCCACACTAATACAAGTGCAAAAGTGTTTTCCTACATCAACACAAGTGCGAAAAGTGGTTTTTCAACACTAACACAAGTGCGAAAAGTGGTTTTCAACACTAACACAAGTGCAAAAAGTGGTTTTTCAACACTAACACAAGTGTGAAAAGTAGTTTTTCCACACTAATACAAGTGCAAAAGTGGTTTCCTGCACCAACACAAGTGCAAAAAGTGGTTTTTCAACACTAACACAAGTGCGAAAAGTGGTTTTTCAACACTAACACAAGTGTGAAAAGTAGTTTTTCCACACTAATACAAGTGCAAAAGTGGTTTCCTGCACCAACACAAGTGCAAAAAGTGGTTTTCTCCACACTAATACAAGTGCAAAAGTGGTTTCTTGCACCAACACAAGTGCTAAAAGTGGTTTTTCAACACTAACACAAGTGCGAAAAGTGGTTTTTAAACACTAACACAAGTGTGAAAAGTGGTTTTTCCACACTAATACAAGTGCAAAAGTGGTACCCTGCACCAACACAAGTGCAAAAAGTGGTTTTTCAACACTAACACAAGTGCGAAAATTGGTTTTTCAACACTAACACAAGTGCGAAAAGTGGTTTTTCAACGTTAACACAAGTGCGAAAAGTGTTTTTTCCACACTAATACAAGTGCAAAAGTGGTTTCCTGCACCACCACAAGTGCGAAAAGTGGTTTTTCAACACTATCACAAGTGCAAAAAGTGTTTTTCCACACTAATACAAGTGCAAAAGTGGTTTCCTGCACCAACACAAGTGCGAAAAGTGGTTTTTCAACACTAACACAAGTGCGAAAAGTGGTTTTTCAACAGTAACACAAGTGCGAAAAGTGGTTTTTCAACACTAACACAAGTGCGAAAAGTGGTTTTTCCACACTAATACAAGTGTAAAAGTGGTTTCCTGCACCAACACAAGTGCGAAAAGTGGATTTTTCAACACTAACACAAGTGCGAAAAGTGGTTTTTCAACACTATCACAAGTGCAAAAAGTGTTTTTTCCACACTAATACAAGTGCAAAAGTGGTTTCCTGCACCAACACAAGTGCGAAAAGTGGTTTTTCAACACTAACACAAGTGTGAAATGTGGTTTTTCAACACCATCACAAGTGCAAAAAGTGTTTTTTCCACACTAATACAAGTGCAAAAGTGGTTTCCTGCACCAACACAAGTGCAAAAAGTGGTTTTTCAACACTAACACAAGTGCGAAATGTGGTTTTTCAACACCATCACAAGTGCAAAAAGTGTTTTTTCCACACTAATACAAGTGCAAAAGTGGTTTCCTGCACCAACACAAGTGCTAAAAGTGGTTTTTCAACAGTAACACAAGTGCGAAAAGTGGTTTTTCCACACTAATACAATGGCAAAAGTGGTTGCCTGCACCAACACAAGTGCGAAAAGTGGTTTTTCAACACTAACCAAAGTGCGAAAAGTGGTTTTCCACACTAATACAAGTGCAAAAGTGGTTTCCTGCACCAACACAAGTGTGAAAAGTGGTTTTTCAACACTATCACAAGTGCAAAAAGTGTTTTTTCCACACTAATACAAGTGCAAAAGTGTTTTCCTACATCAACACAAGTGCGAAAAGTGGTTTTTCAACACTAACACAAGTGCGAAAAGTGGTTTTCAACACTAACACAAGTGCAAAAAGTGGTTTTTCAACACTAACACAAGTGTGAAAAGTAGTTTTTCCACACTAATACAAGTGCAAAAGTGGTTTCCTGCACCAACACAAGTGCAAAAAGTGGTTTTTCAACACTAACACAAGTGCGAAAAGTGGTTTTTCAACACTAACACAAGTGTGAAAAGTAGTTTTTCCACACTAATACAAGTGCAAAAGTGGTTTCCTGCACCAACACAAGTGCAAAAAGTGGTTTTCTCCACACTAATACAAGTGCAAAAGTGGTTTCTTGCACCAACACAAGTGCTAAAAGTGGTTTTTCAACACTAACACAAGTGCGAAAAGTGGTTTTTAAACACTAACACAAGTGTGAAAAGTGGTTTTTCCACACTAATACAAGTGCAAAAGTGGTACCCTGCACCAACACAAGTGCAAAAAGTGGTTTTTCAACACTAACACAAGTGCGAAAATTGGTTTTTCAACACTAACACAAGTGCGAAAAGTGGTTTTTCAACGTTAACACAAGTGCGAAAAGTGTTTTTTCCACACTAATACAAGTGCAAAAGTGGTTTCCTGCACCACCACAAGTGCGAAAAGTGGTTTTTCAACACTATCACAAGTGCAAAAAGTGTTTTTCCACACTAATACAAGTGCAAAAGTGGTTTCCTGCACCAACACAAGTGCGAAAAGTGGTTTTTCAACACTAACACAAGTGCGAAAAGTGGTTTTTCAACAGTAACACAAGTGCGAAAAGTGGTTTTTCCACACTAATACAAGTGCAAAAGTGGTTTCCTGCACCAACACAAGTGCGAAAACTGGTTTTTCAAAACTAACACAAGTGCGAAAAGTGGTTTTTCAACACTATCACAAGTGCAAAAAGTGTTTTTTCCACACTAATACAAGTGCAAAAGTGGTTCCCTGCACCAACACAAGTGCGAAAAGTGGTTTTTCAACACTAACACAAGTGCGAAATGTGGTTTTTCAACACCATCACAAGTGCAAAAAGTGTTTTTTCCACACTAATACAAGTGCAAAAGTGGTTTCCTGCACCAACACAAGTGCGAAAAGTGGTTTTTCAACACTAACACAAGTGCGAAATGTGGTTTTTCAACACCATCACAAGTGCAAAAAGTGTTTTTTCCACACTAATACAAGTGCAAAAGTGGTTTCCTGCACCAACACAAGTGCTAAAAGTGGTTTTTCAACAGTAACACAAGTGCGAAAAGTGGTTTTTCCACACTAATACAATGGCAAAAGTGGTTGCCTTCACCAACACAAGTGCGAAAAGTGGTTTTTCAACACTAACCAAAGTGCGAAAAGTGGTTTTTCCACACTAATACAAGTGCAAAAGTGGTTTCCTGCACCAACACAAGTGCGAAAAGTGGTTTTCAACACTAACACAAGTGCAAAAAGTGGTTTTTCAACACTAACACAAGTGCGAAAAGTGGTTTTTCAACACTAACACAAGTGCGAAAAGTGTTTTTTCCACACTAATACAAGTGCAAAGGTGGTTTCCTGCACCAACACAAGTGCGAAAAGTGGTTTTTCAACACTAACACAAGTGCGAAAATTGGTTTTTCAACACTAACACAAGTGCGAAAAGTGGTTTTTCCACACTAATACAAGTGCAAAAGTGGTTTCCTGCACCAACACAAGTGCGAAAAGTGGTTTTTCAACACTAACACAAGTGCGAAAAGTGGTTTTTCAACACTATCACAAGTGCAAAAAGTGTTTTTTCCACACTAATACAAGTGCAAATGTGGTTTCCTGCACCAACACAAGTGCGAAAAGTGGTTTTTCAACACTAACACAAGTGCGCAAAGTGGTTTTTCAACACTAACACAAGTGCGAAAAGTGGTTTTTTCCACACTAATACAAGTGCAAAAGTGGTTTCCTGCACCAACACAAGTGCGAAAAGTGGTTTTTCAACACTAACACAAGTGCGAAAAGTGGTTTTTCAACACTAACACAAGTGCGAAAAGTGGTTTTTCAACACGAACACAAGTGCAAAAAGTTGTTTTTCAACACTAACACAAGTGTGAAAAGTGGTTTTTCCACACTAATACAAGTGCAAAAGTGGTTTCCTGCACCAACACAAGTGCAAAAAGTGGTTTTTCAACACTAACACAAGTGCGAAAAGTGGTTTTTCAACACTAACACAAGTGTGAAAAGTGGTTTTTCCACACTAATACAAGTGCAAAAGTGGTGTCCTGCACCAACACAAGTGCAAAAAGTGGTTTTTCCACACTAATACAAGTGCAAAAGTGGTTTCTTGCACCAACACAAGTGCTAAAAGTGGTTTTTCAACACTAACACAAGTGCGAAAAGTGGTTTTTAAACACTAACACAAGTGTGAAAAGTGGTTTTTCCACACTAATACAAGTGCAAAAGTGGTTTCCTGCACCAACACAAGTGCAAAAAGTGGTTTTTCAACACTAACACAAGTGCGAAAAGTGGTTTTTCAACACTAACACAAGTGCGAAAAGTGGTTTTTCAACGTTAACACAAGTGCGAAAAGTGTTTTTTCCACACTAATACAAGTGCAAAAGTGGTTTCCTGCACCACCACAAGTGTGAAAAGTGGTTTTTCAACACTAACACAAGTGCGAAAAGTGGTTTTTCAACACTAACACAAGTGCGAAATGTGGTTTTTCAACACCATCACAAGTGCAAAAAGTGTTTTTTCCACACTAATACAAGTGCAAAAGTGGTTTCCTGCACCAACACAAGTGCTAAAAGTGGTTTTTCAACAGTAACACAAGTGCGAAAAGTGGTTTTTCCACACTAATACAATGGCAAAAGTGGTTGCCTTCACCAACACAAGTGCGAAAAGTGGTTTTTCAACACTAACCAAAGTGCGAAAAGTGGTTTTTCCACACTAATACAAGTGCAAAAGTGGTTTCCTGCACCAACACAAGTGCGAAAAGTGGTTTTTCAACACTAACACAAGTGCAAAAAGTGGTTTTTCAACACTAACACAAGTGCGAAAAGTGGTTTTTCAACACTAACACAAGTGCGAAAAGTGTTTTTTCCACACTAATACAAGTGCAAAGGTGGTTTCCTGCACCAACACAAGTGCGAAAAGTGGTTTTTCAACACTAACACAAGTGCGAAAATTGGTTTTTCAACACTAACACAAGTGCGAAAAGTGGTTTTTCCACACTAATACAAGTGCAAAAGTGGTTTCCTGCACCAACACAAGTGCGAAAAGTGGTTTTTCAACACTAACACAAGTGCGAAAAGTGGTTTTTCAACACTATCACAAGTGCAAAAAGTGTTTTTTCCACACTAATACAAGTGCAAATGTGGTTTCCTGCACCAACACAAGTGCGAAAAGTGGTTTTTCAACACTAACACAAGTGCGCAAAGTGGTTTTTCAACACTAACACAAGTGCGAAAAGTGGTTTTTTCCACACTAATACAAGTGCAAAAGTGGTTTCCTGCACCAACACAAGTGCGAAAAGTGGATTTTCAACACTAACACAAGTGCGAAAAGTGGTTTTTCAACACTAACACAAGTGCGAAAAGTGGTTTTTCAACACGAACACAAGTGCAAAAAGTTGTTTTTCAACACTAACACAAGTGTGAAAAGTGGTTTTTCCACACTAATACAAGTGCAAAAGTGGTTTCCTGCACCAACACAAGTGCAAAAAGTGGTTTTTCAACACTAACACAAGTGCGAAAAGTGGTTTTTCAACACTAACACAAGTGTGAAAAGTGGTTTTTCCACACTAATACAAGTGCAAAAGTGGTGTCCTGCACCAACACAAGTGCAAAAAGTGGTTTTTCCACACTAATACAAGTGCAAAAGTGGTTTCTTGCACCAACACAAGTGCTAAAAGTGGTTTTTCAACACTAACACAAGTGCGAAAAGTGGTTTTTAAACACTAACACAAGTGTGAAAAGTGGTTTTTCCACACTAATACAAGTGCAAAAGTGGTTTCCTGCACCAACACAAGTGCAAAAAGTGGTTTTTCAACACTAACACAAGTGCGAAAAGTGGTTTTTCAACACTAACACAAGTGCGAAAAGTGGTTTTTCAACGTTAACACAAGTGCGAAAAGTGTTTTTTCCACACTAATACAAGTGCAAAAGTGGTTTCCTGCACCACCACAAGTGTGAAAAGTGGTTTTTCAACACTAACACAAGTGCGAAAAGTGGTTTTTCAACACTAACACAAGTGCGAAAAGTGGTTTTTCCACACTAATACAAGTGCAAAAGTGGTTTCCTGCACCAACACAAGTGCGAAAAGTGGATTTTTCAACACTAACACAAGTGCGAAAAGTGGTTTTTCAACACTATCACAAGTGCAAAAAGTGTTTTTTCCACACTAATACAAGTGCAAAAGTGGTTTCCTGCACCAACACAAGTGCGAAAAGTGGTTTTTCAACACTAACACAAGTGCGAAATGTGGTTTTTCAACACCATCACAAGTGCAAAAAGTGTTTTTTCCACACTAATACAAGTGCAAAAGTGGTTTCCTGCACCAACACAAGTGTGAAAAGTGGTTTTTCAACACTAACACAAGTGTGAAATGTGGTTTTTCAACACCATCACAAGTGCAAAAAGTGTTTTTTCCACACTAATACAAGTGCAAAAGTGGTTTCCTGCACCAACACAAGTGCTAAAAGTGGTTTTTCAACAGTAACACAAGTGCGAAAAGTGGTTTTTCCACACTAATACAATGGCAAAAGTGGTTGCCTGCACCAACACAAGTGCGAAAAGTGGTTTTTCAACACTAACCAAAGTGCGAAAAGTGGTTTTTCCACACTAATACAAGTGCAAAAGTGGTTTCCTGCACCAACACAAGTGTGAAAAGTGGTTTTTCAACACTATCACAAGTGCAAAAAGTGTTTTTTCCACACTAATACAAGTGCAAAAGTGTTTTCCTACACCAACACAAGTGCGAAAAGTGGTTTTTCAACACTAACACAAGTGCGAAAAGTGGTTTTTCAACACTAACACAAGTGCAAAAAGTGGTTTTTCAACACTAACACAAGTGTGAAAAGTAGTTTTTCCACACTAATACAAGTGCAAAAGTGGTTTCCTGCACCAACACAAGTGCAAAAAGTGGTTTTTCAACACTAACACAAGTGCGAAAAGTGGTTTTTCAACACTAACACAAGTGTGAAAAGTGGTTTTTCCACACTAATACAAGCGCAAAAGTGGTTTCCTGCACCAACACAAGTGCAAAAAGTGGTTTTTCCACACTAATACAAGTGCAAAATTGGTTTCTTGCACCAACACAAGTGCTAAAAGTGGTTTTTCAACACTAACACAAGTGCGAAAAGTGGTTTTTAAACACTAACACAAGTGTGAAAAGTGGTTTTTCCACACTAATACAAGTGCAAAAGTGGTTTCCTGCACCAACACAAGTGCAAAAAGTGGTTTTTCAACACTAACACAAGTGCGAAAAGTGGTTTTTCAACACTAACACAAGTGCGAAAAGTGGTTTTTCAACGTTAACACAAGTGCGAAAAGTGTTTTTTCCACACTAATACAAGTGCAAAAGTGGTTTCCTGCACCACCACAAGTGCGAAAAGTGGTTTTTCAACACTATCACAAGTGCAAAAAGTGTTTTTTCCACACTAATACAAGTGCAAAAGTGGTTTTTCAACACTAACACAAGTGCAAAAAGTTGTTTTTCAACACTAACACAAGTGTGAAAAGTAGTTTTTCCACACTAATACAAGTGCAAAAGTGGTTTCCTGCACCAACACAAGTGCAAAAAGTGGTTTTTCAACACTAACACAAGTGCGAAAAGTGGTTTTTCAACACTAACACAAGTGTGAAAAGTGGTTTTTCCACACTAATACAAGTGCAAAAGTGGTGTCCTGCACCAACACAAGTGCAAAAAGTGGTTTTTCCACACTAATACAAGTGCAAAAGTGGTTTCTTGCACCAACACAAGTGCTAAAAGTGGTTTTTCAACACTAACACAAGTGCGAAAAGTGGTTTTTAAACACTAACACAAGTGTGAAAAGTGGTTTTTCCACACTAATACAAGTGCAAAAGTGGTTTCCTGCACCAACACAAGTGCAAAAAGTGGTTTTTCAACACTAACACAAGTGCGAAAAGTGGTTTTTCAACACTAACACAAGTGCGAAAAGTGGTTTTTCAACGTTAACACAAGTGCGAAAAGTGTTTTTTCCACACTAATACAAGTGCAAAAGTGGTTTCCTGCACCACCACAAGTGCGAAAAGTGGTTTTTCAACACTAACACAAGTGCGAAAAGTGGTTTTTCAACACTAACACAAGTGAGAAAAGTGGTTTTTCCACACTAATACAAGTGTAAAAGTGGTTTCCTGAACCAACACAAGTGCGAAAAGTGGATTTTTCAACACTAACACAAGTGCGAAAAGTGGTTTTTCAACACTATCACAAGTGCAAAAAGTGTTTTTTCCACACTAATACAAGTGCAAAAGTGGTTTCCTGCACCAACACAAGTGCGAAAAGTGGTTTTTCAACACTAACACAAGTGCGAAATGTGGTTTTTCAACACCATCACAAGTGCAAAAAGTGTTTTTTCCACACTAATACAAGTGCAAAAGTGGTTTCCTGCACCAACACAAGTGCAAAAAGTGGTTTTTCAACACTAACACAAGTGCGAAATGTGGTTTTTCAACACCATCACAAGTGCAAAAAGTGTTTTTTCCACACTAATACAAGTGCAAAAGTGGTTTCCTGCACCAACACAAGTGCTAAAAGTGGTTTTTCAACAGTAACACAAGTGCGAAAAGTGGTTTTTCCACACTAATACAATGGCAAAAGTGGTTGCCTGCACCAACACAAGTGCGAAAAGTGGTTTTTCAACACTAACCAAAGTGCGAAAAGTGGTTTTCCACACTAATACAAGTGCAAAAGTGGTTTCCTGCACCAACACAAGTGTGAAAAGTGGTTTTTCAACACTATCACAAGTGCAAAAAGTGTTTTTTCCACACTAATACAAGTGCAAAAGTGTTTTCCTACACCAACACAAGTGCGAAAAGTGGTTTTTCAACACTAACACAAGTGCGAAAAGTGGTTTTTCAACACTAACACAAGTGCAAAAAGTGGTTTTTCAACACTAACACAAGTGTGAAAAGTAGTTTTTTCCACACTAATACAAGTGCAAAAGTGGTTTCCTGCACCAACACAAGTGCAAAAAGTGGTTTTTCAACACTAACACAAGTGCGAAAAGTGGTTTTTCAACACTAACACAAGTGTGAAAAGTGGTTTTTCCACACTAATACAAGTGCAAAAGTGGTTTCCTGCACCAACACAAGTGCAAAAAGTGGTTTTCTCCACACTAATACAAGTGCAAAAGTGGTTTCTTGCACCAACACAAGTGCTAAAAGTGGTTTTTCAACACTAACACAAGTGCGAAAAGTGGTTTTTAAACACTAACACAAGTGTGAAAAGTGGTTTTTCCACACTAATACAAGTGCAAAAGTGGTATCCTGCACCAACACAAGTGCAAAAAGTGGTTTTTCAACACTAACACAAGTGCGAAAAGTGGTTTTTCAACACTAACACAAGTGCGAAAAGTGGTTTTTCAACGTTAACACAAGTGCGAAAAGTGTTTTTTCCACACTAATACAAGTGCAAAAGTGGTTTCCTGCACCACCACAAGTGCGAAAAGTGGTTTTTCAACACTATCACAAGTGCAAAAAGTGTTTTTCCACACTAATACAAGTGCAAAAGTGGTTTCCTGCACCAACACAAGTGCGAAAAGTGGTTTTTCAACACTAACACAAGTGCGAAAAGTGGTTTTTCCACACTAATACAAGTGCAAAAGTGGTTTCCTGCACCAACACAAGTGCGAAAACTGGTTTTTCAAAACTAACACAAGTGCGAAAAGTGGTTTTTCAACACTATCACAAGTGCAAAAAGTGTTTTTTCCACACTAATACAAGTGCAAAAGTGGTTCCCTGCACCAACACAAGTGCGAAAAGTGGTTTTTCAACACTAACACAAGTGCGAAATGTGGTTTTTCAACACCATCACAAGGGCAAAAAGTGTTTTTTCCACACTAATACGATCTCGCGAGATCTTGGAGACGGCGGCAGGGATTTTCGAAGCTCCACACGGTCTCCACGTTTTTCGAAGTTAAGTCTGTTCACAATTGTATTTTGTCGAAACTGTATTTATCTTTCGGTGTGTGAAGTTATTGTGTGCAACTTTGGTTGTTTCTCGGTGTTTATCTTTCATAAATTGATCGTCTGTTTGCCGTGTCGCGAGCAAGGCCTTGTACAGTGTGCACTGTACAACCTTGAGGCTTTGTTTTTCTCTCAGTGGTCCGTCGTTTGTGATCCAATAACTTTCGTTCTCTGTATTCCCAGGCTTTTCACCCATAGCCTACTTCCTTGTGTAAATCTCAACTCAAAAAAAAAAAAAAAAAAAAAAAAAACATTTCCTTCTCTGTTCTCATTCGTTTATTCATTCTTATTCGTTCGTTCGTTCTTCGACCACGTGTTTCTCCCCCATTTCCCCAGATAGTTTTCACTCATTAACCTTCAATGTTTACACTTTCCCCTCAAGTTATGTATTCCGTCATATTTTATAACACCTTTTTCTTCTTCTTCTTTAAAAGGCTGCTTTCGACTTGCTCACCAAATCAATTCATCCCAAAAAAAATATCCATCTCCTATAGTGCCTTTGTTCTACATTCCCTAAACTCTCCTGCACTCCATCCTCCATCCAGCGTCCTTAAACGTATTTTTAACTCGAAGGTCACAAGAAACTCATTTTGCAATAAATGTTCGTTTCCCATAAATCGTACACTTTCAAAAATCCAATCTCACCCCTCCCCTCCAAATCTTCCCCATAACCCCTCCCCTCCAAATCTTCCCCATCACCCCTCCCCTCCAAATCTTCCCCATCACCCATCCCTTTCAAATCTCCCCCCTTGCCCCCTCCCTCCTAAACTACCCCCTCACCCCTCCCCGCCAAGACGCCCCCTCGCCCCTCCCCTCCTAGACTCCTGCCTCACCCCTCCCCTCCAAATCTCCCCCATATCCCATCCCTTTCAAATCCCTCCCCTTGTCCCTTCCCTCCCAAACTCCCCCCTCACCCCTCCCCTTCAAATCTCACCACCCTCATTGCTTCTCAATTTCCCCCCGCTCACTCCCCCTCCTCAAAGCGTCCTCCCCGCTTCTTCCCCCTTCAAACTCTCACCTCCATCTCCCCCAACCTTCTGCCTCGCTCTTCCCCCTCCTCAAATAACACCTCATTGTGGCTCACCCAATCACCATCAAACCTTTTGTCCGCCCCATCCTTCCCTTTCTCCGAGCTATTCTGAAATCTCTGACACACCTTCAACAGCTCTCCCTACCTCTTCCACCTCTTCCACATCTTACCCTACCCCTCCTCCCCCCTGTTCTGTATCTGATGCTCCCCCTTCCTCTTCATTAACGGTATGGACCTCAAACATCCGGGGCCTTCGTTCAAACTTAACTGATCTCTCCATACAGGTTGCTTCTGTCAAACCAGATGTGATCTGCTTAACAGAAACTTTCCTCCTTTATGATGTCTCTGATTCCATAGTATCTCTCCCGGGCTACTCCCTCCTCCGGTATGATAGACCTGAGCCTCGTCCTGGAGGCGGGGTTGCTATCTTTATCAAAAACTCTCTTCCTCACTCGCCCTGCACTGCACTCTCTCCACCTCACCCCCAGGAATACCTCTGGCTACGGCTTCCCCTTCGCTCCCACCTCTTGTTCATATGTGTGTTGTACCGTCCACCAAACAGTGATGACTCCATCTACATCTCGCTGTCTGATGATATGGACCAACTTCTATCTACTCATCCCAACTCTCTCTTCCTCATATGTGGTGATTTCAACTGTCATCATGCCAGTTGGCTGGGTGTGGGTACCTCTCTCACCAGCCATGGCTCCTCAGCAAAGGACTTCTGCGACTCACTAGGACTGACACAATCTGTCAATTTCCCGACCCGGATCTCAGTCAACGGAACATCTTCTCTTCTGGACTTGGTTATGACTAACTTCCCTGAAAATGTCTGCTGCTCTTCTTCTGCTCCGATCGGATCATCTGATCATGTCCTTGTTAAAGTGGACATCTCTCTGACCATCCTCAGGGAGCCTGCTCAGCGTCGACGAGTCTGGCATTTCACTCAGGCCAACTGGCACGGTCTTCAAGCAGCCATCAATCATCTGGACTGGTCTCCCATCTCTACCACCTCTGACATCAACTCATCCTGGGAATTCTTCCAAAGTAAATTGCTCTCTCTCATGCACAGATTTATCCCATCTCGTCTTCAGTTGTCATACCCTTCCTCCCGTCCATGGTACACGGAATCTTGTGGTGAGGCTGTTGCCCAGAAACAACTTGCCTTCGTCTCCTGGAAAGCAAATCCAATGGAAGGAAATCTCATTTCCTTTCACAAAGCCCGAAACAAGTGTGTGTCCACCCTCAGGAGAGCCAGGAAACAATATCTCTCCGTTCTCAAGACCGAACTCTCTTATCTGTCTCCCTCTTCCAAATCCTGGTGGCGTCTGGTCAAATCCGTTTCTGGTGTTTGTTCCCCCTCCATCCCCTCCCTTACCTCAAACGGCTACACAGCTGACTCCGCACGTGAAAAAGCTGAATGCCTCAACTCTGTGTTTGCCTCTAAATCTTGTGTCCCAAACCCATCCCTCTCTGTACCCACCATACTCAGTCGTACCCTGCTGCTCCTGGACTCCGTGTCCTTTCCTCCTGACAAGGTGGAAAAGTTTCTGTCAACCCTCGACTCTGATTCTGCAACTGGACCCGACGGCATCAGCCCACGGGTCCTAAAATCCTGCTCTGCTGCTCTATCTCACCCTCTCTCTGTTCTCTTCACCCTCTCTTTTGCTCAAGGTCAACTGCCATCTGCTTGGAAATCAGCCAACATCACCGCTTTGCACAAAAAAGGTGCAAAAACAGATCCTAGCAACTACAGACCAATCAGCCTTCTCCCAATTATCAGCAAAGTCATGGAATCCATCATTGCTTCTGATATGAAATCTTTCCTCTTCTCCAATGGCTTGATCTCTGATCATCAATTTGGTTTCAGACCAGGTCACTCTACTCTGGACATGCTGCTTCTGCTGTCTCAACAATGGATGGAGGTCCTCAATGCCAAACAGGAAATTAGAGCTGTCTCCCTCGACATATCACGTGCCTTCGACACGGTCTGGCACCCCGCTCTGCTCACCAAACTCTCCTCCTTTGGTATCCATGGAAATCTCCACGCATGGCTGGCGGACTTCCTCTCTAGTCGTCGTCAACGTGTGGCCCTGAATGGGTTTCTCTCATCTCCTCTTCCTGTTCAGGCTGGAGTTCCCCAAGGCAGTGTTCTGGGCCCCGTGCTTTTTCTGGTCTTCATCAATGATCTCTCTGACTCTCTCGAAAATCCTCTCTATCTCTTTGCTGATGACTCCACTCTCTGCCGCTCCATTCCTCTTCCCTCAGATCGGCAGTCTGCTGCCTCCTCACTCTCTGAAGACCTGGACAAAATCACAGACTGGTCAAACAAGTGGAACATGTCTTTCAATCCTGACAAATCTCACACTCTTACTATGTCTCTCCGAAAAGATCGACTGGACAACCCTCCCATCTACTTTCTCAACAATCCTCTCCAAGAAGTTCTGTCGCTCAAGATTTTGGGTCTCACTATCTGCCATGATCTTTCTTGGGAAAACCACATTTCCAAGCTGGCCTCCAAAGCCAGTCGCCGACTGGGCATCCTCCGTCGTGCGAAGTCCTTCCTCGGCACACCTGAGCTCCTCACCACATACAAGGCTTTCATCCGCAGCTCAATGGAATACTGTTCTCCCCTATGGGCCGGTGCTCCTGCCTCACACCTAGCTCGGCTTCACGCTGTTGAAACCAAAGCTTTCAGAATTATTGGAATCTCCCGCGATGAAGCTATCTCTGAGGGCCTTTCACTCACTCACCGCAGGCAGGTAGGCGGTCTTTCTGTCTTCTACCGACTCCTCTCCGGCCTTGCACCCCCAGCTCTCTCTGTGCTCTGTCCCCCAAATATTCCTACAGGTCGCACAAGATCTGCCAGCAACCCTCTGATGGTTAAACTGCCGAAATCTCGGCTCTCCGCTCACCTTCACTCTTTCATTCCTCTTTTCTCCCGCCTCTGGAACAAACTCCCTCACTCCCTTCAATCCCACTCCTCCCTCCAGGTCTTTAAAACAGCTGTTCACCACCATCTCTTATCTTCCCCCATCCAAAACCTTGATCTTTTCTACCCCCGCTAATTCACCCCAGATCCACCTTGTTTGAAATTCCAACTTCTTTCCTGGAAGTCCTGGCAGTGTCCATATGTTTTATACCTCTCCCACTGCCCCCTTCCCACGCCCCCCCCCCCAAAACCCTCGCCCTCTCTCAGATCTCTCGATGTCTCCATGTCTCTCGGTCCCTGCTCTCAAATGTTGTGTTTTGTGTCCTTATCCCTCTCTCCCCATCTTGTCTACCGCTCCCTATGTTATATGTTTTATGTGTCGGTTTGTCTTTCTGTGTGATTAATGTTCGCTCTTTCACGAGCCTCGATATTGTATACAAAAAAAAAAAAAAAAAAAAAAAAAAAAAAATACAAGTGCAAAAGTGGTTTCCTGCACCAACACAAGTGCGAAAAGTGGTTTTTCAACACTAACACAAGTGCGAAATGTGGTTTTTCAACACCATCACAAGTGCAAAAAGTATTTTTTCCACACTAATACAAGTGCAAAAGTGGTTTCCTGCACCAACACAAGTGCTAAAAGTGGTTTTTCAACAGTAACACAAGTGCGAAAAGTGGTTTTTCAACACTAATACAATGGCAAAAGTGGTTGCCTGCACCAACACAAGTGCGAACAGTGGTTTTTAAACACTAACCAAAGTGCGAAAAGTGGTTTTTCCACACTAATACAAGTGCAAAAGTGGTTTCCTGCACCAACACAAGTGCGAAAAGTGGTTTTTCAACACTAACACAAGTGCAAAAAGTGGTTTTTCAACACTAACACAAGTGCGAAAAGTGGTTTTTCAACACTAACACAAGTGCGAAAAGTGTTTTTTCCACACTAATACAAGTGCAAAGGTGGTTTCCTGCACCAACACAAGTGCGAAAAGTGGTTTTTCAACACTAACACAAGTGCGAAAATTGTTTTTTCAACACTAACACAAGTGCGAAAAGTGGTTTTTCCACACTAATACAAGTGCAAAAGTGGTTTCCTGCACCAACACAAGTGCGAAAAGTGGTTTTTCAACACTAACACAAGTGCGAAAAGTGGTTTTTCAACACTATCACAAGTGCAAAAAGTGTTTTTTCCACACTAATACAAGTGCAAAAGTGGTTTCCTGCGCCAACACAAGTGCGAAAAGTGGTTTTTCAACACTAACACAAGTGCGCAAAGTGGTTTTTCAACACTAACACAAGTGCGAAAAGTGGTTTTTTCCACACTAATACAAGTGCAAAAGTGGTTTCCTGCACCAACACAAGTGCGAAAAGTGGTTTTTCAACACTAACACAAGTGCGAAAAGTGGTTTTTCAACACTATCACAAGTGCAAAAAGTGTTTTTTCCACACTAATACAAGTGCAAAAGTGGTTTCCTGCACCAACACAAGTGCGAAAAGTGGTTTTTCAACACTAACACAAGTGCGAAATGTGTTTTTTCAACACCATCACAAGTGCAAAAAGTGTTTTTTCCACACTAATACAAGTGCAAAAGTGGTTTCCTGCACAACACAAGTGCTAAAAGTGTTTTTTCAACACTAACACAAGTGCGAAAAGTGGTTTTTCAACACTAACACAAGTGCGAAAAGTGGTTTTTCCACACTAATACAAGTGCAAAAGTGGTTTCCTGCACCAACACAAGTGCGAAAAGTGGTTTTTCAACACTAACACAAGTGCGAAAAGTGTTTTTTCAACACTATCACAAGTGCAAAAAGTGTTTTTTCCACACTAATACAAGTGCAAAACTGGTTTCCTGCACCAACACAAGTGCGAAAAGTGGTTTTTCAACACTAACACAAGTGCGAAAAGTGGTTTTTCAACACTAACACAAGTGCGAAAAGTGGTTTTTCAACACTAACACAAGTGTGAAAAGTGTTTTTTCCACACTAATGCAAGTGCAAAAGTGGTTTCCTGCACCAACACAAGTGCGAAAAGTGGTTTTTCAACACTAACACAAGTGCGAAAAGTGGTTTTTCAACACTAACACAAGTGCGAAAAGTGGTTTTTCAACACTAACACAAGTGCGGAAAGTGGTTTTTCCACACTAATACAAGTGCAAAAGTGGTTTCCTGCACCAACACAAGTGCGAAAAGTGGTTTTTCAACACTAACACAAGTGCGAAAAGTGGTTTTTCAACACCAACACAAGTGCGAAAAGTGGTTTTTCAACACTAACACAAGTGCGAAAAGTGTTTTTTCCACACTAATACAAGTGCAAAAGTGGTTTCCTGCACCAACACAAGTGCGAAAAGTGGTTTTTCAACACTATCACAAGTGCAAAAAGTGTTTTTTCCACACTAATGCAAGTGCAAAAGTGGTTTCCTGCACCAACACAAGTGCGAAAAGTGGTTTTTCAACACTAACACAAGTGCGAAAAGTGGTTTTTCAACACTAACACAAGTGCGAAAAGTAGTTTTTCAACACTATCACAAGTGCAAAAAGTGTTTTTTCCACACTAATACAAGTGCGAAAAGTGGTTTTTCAACACTAACACAAGTGCGAAAAGTGGTTTTTCAACACTAACACAAGTGCGAAAAGTGTTTTTTCAACACTAACACATGTGCGAAAAGTGGTTTCCTGCACCAACACAAGTGCGAAAAGTGGTTTTTCAACACTAACACAAGTGCGAAAAGTGGTTTTTCAACTCTATCACAAGTGCAAAAAGTGTTTTTTCCACACTAATACAAGTGCAAAAGTGGTTTCCTGCACCAACACAAGTGCGAAAAGTGGTTTTTCAACACTAACACAAGTGCGAAAAGTGGTTTTTCAACACTATCACAAGTGCAAAAAGTGTTTTTTCCACACTAATACAAGTGCAAAACTGGTTTCCTGCACCAACACAAGTGCGGAAAGTGGTTTTTCAACACTAACACAAGTGCGAAAAGTGGTTTTTCAACACTAACACAAGTGTGAAAAGTGGTTTTTCAACACTAACACAAGTGCGAAAAGTGGTTTTTCAACACTAACACAAGTGCAAAAAGTGTTTTTTCCACACTAATACATGTGCAAAAGTGGTTTCCTGCACCAACACAAGTGCGAAAAGTGGTTTTTCAACACTATCACAAGTGCAAAAAGTGTTTTTTCCACACTAATGCAAGTGCAAAAGTGGTTTTTCAACACTAACACAAGTGCGAAAAGTGGTTTTTCAACACTAACACAAGTGCGAAAAGTAGTTTTTCAACACTATCACAAGTGCAAAAAGTGTTTTTTCCACACTAATACAAGTGCAAAAGTGGTTTCCTGCACCAACACAAGTGCGAAATGTGGTTTTTCAACACTATCACAAGTGCAAAAAGTGTTTTTTCCACACTAATACAAGTGCAAAAGTTGTTTCCTGCACCAACACAAGTGCTAAAAGTGGTTTTTCAACACTAACACAAGTGCGAAAAGTGGTTTTTCAACACTAACACAAGTGCGAAAAGTTGTTTTTCCACACTAATACAAGTGCAAAAGTGGTTTCCTGCACCAACACAAGTGCGAAAAGTGTTTTTTCCACACTAATACAAGTGCAAAAGTGGTTTCCTGCACCAACACAAGTGCGAAAATTGGTTTTTCAACACTATCACAAGTGCAAAAAGTGTTTTTTCCACACAAATACAAGAGCAAAAGTGGTTTCCTGCACCAACACAAGTGCGAAAAGTGGTTTTTCAACACTATCACAAGTGCAAAAAGTGTTTTTTCCACACTAATACAAGTGCAAAAGTGGTTTCCTGCACCAACACAAGTGCAAAAAGTGGTTTTTCAACACTAACACAAGTGCGAAAAGTGGTTTTTCAACACTAACACAAGTGCGAAAAGTGGTTTCCTGCACCAACACAAGTGCGAAAAGTGGTTTTTCAACACTAACACAAGTGCGAAAAGTGGTTTTTCAACACTAACACAAGTGCGAAAAGTGTTTTTTCCACACTAATACAAGTGCAAAAGTGGTTTCCTGCACCAACACAAGTGCGAAAAGTGGTTTTTCAACACTAACACAAGTGCGAAAAGTGGTTTTTCAACACTTACACAAGTGCGAAAAGTGTTTTTTCCACATTAATACAAGTGCAAAAGGGGTTTCCTGCACCAACACAAGTGCGAAAAGTGGTTTTTCAACACTAACACAAGTGCGAAAAGTGGTTTTTCAACACTAACACAAGTGCGAAAAGTGGTTTTTCAACACTAACACAAGTGCGAAAAGTGGTTTTTCCACACTAATACAAGTGCAAAAGTGGTTTCCTGCACCAACACAAGTGCGAAAAGTGGTTTTTCAACACTAACACAAGTGCGAAAAGTGGTTTTTCAACACCAACACAAGTGCGAAAAGTGGTTTTTCAACACTAACACAAGTGCGAAAAGTGTTTTTTCCACACTAATACAAGTGAAAAAGTGGTTTCCTGCACCAACACAAGTGCGAAAAGTGGTTTTTCAACACTATCACAAGTGCAAAAAGTGTTTTTTCCACAATAATGCAAGTGCAAAAGTGGTTTCCTGCACCAACACAAGTGCGAAAAGTGGTTTTTCAACACTAACACAAGTGCGAAAAGTGGTTTTTCAACACTAACACAAGTGCGAAAAGTGGTTTTTCAACACTAACACAAGTGCGAAAAGTGGTTTTTCCACACTAATACAAGTGCAAAAGTGGTTTCCTGCACCAACACAAGTGCGAAAAGTGGTTTTTCAACACTAACACAAGTGCGAAAAGTGGTTTTTCAACACCAACACAAGTGCGAAAAGTGGTTTTTCAACACTAACACAAGTGCGAAAAGTGTTTTTTCCACACTAATACAAGTGCAAAAGTGGTTTCCTGCACCAACACAAGTGCGAAAAGTGGTTTTTCAACACTATCACAAGTGCGAAAAGTGGTTTTTCAACACTAACACAAGTGCGAAAAGTAGTTTTTCAACACTATCACAAGTGCAAAAAGTGTTTTTTCCACACTAATACAAGTGCGAAAAGTGGTTTTTCAACACTAACACAAGTGCGAAAAGTGGTTTTTCAACACTAACACAAGTGCGAAAAGTGTTTTTTCAACACTAACACATGTGCGAAAAGTGGTTTCCTGCACCAACACAAGTGCGAAAAGTGGTTTTTCAACACTAACACAAGTGCGAAAAGTGGTTTTTCAACTCTATCACAAGTGCAAAAAGTGTTTTTTCCACACTAATACAAGTGCAAAAGTGGTTTCCTGCACCAACACAAGTGCGAAAAGTGGTTTTTCAACACTAACACAAGTGCGAAAAGTGGTTTTTCAACACTATCACAAGTGCAAAAAGTGTTTTTTCCACACTAATACAAGTGCAAAAGTGGTTTCCTGCACCAACACAAGTGCGAAAAGTGGTTTTTCAACACTAACACAAGTGTGAAAAGTAGTTTTTCAACACTAACACAAGTGCGAAAAGTGGTTTCCTGCACCAACACAAGTGCTAAAAGTGGTTTTTCAACACTAACACAAGTGCGAAAAGTGGTTTTTCAACACTAACACAAGTGCGAAAAGTGGTTTTTCAACACTAACACAAGTGCGAAAAGTGGTTTTTCCACACTAATACAAGTGCAAAAGTGGTTTCCTGCACCAACACAAGTGCGAAAAGTGGTTTTTCAACACTAACACAAGTGCGAAAAGTGGTTTTTCAACACTATCACAAGTGCAAAAAGTGTTTTTTCCACACTAATACAAGTGCAAAAGTGGTTTCCTGCACCAACACAAGTGCGAAAAGTGGTTTTTCAACACTAACACAAGTGCGAAAAGTGGTTTTTCAACACTAACACAAGTGCGAAAAGTAGTTTTTCAACACTATCACAAGTGCAAAAAGTGTTTTTTCCACACTAATACAAGTGCGAAAAGTGGTTTTTCAACACTAACACAAGTGCGAAAAGTGGTTTTTCAACACTAACACAAGTGCGAAAAGTGTTTTTTCAACACTAACACATGTGCGAAAAGTGGTTTCCTGCACCAACACAAGTGCGAAAAGTGGTTTTTCAACACTAACACAAGTGCGAAAAGTGGTTTTTCAACTCTATCACAAGTGCAAAAAGTGTTTTTTCCACACTAATACAAGTGCAAAAGTGGTTTCCTGCACCAACACAAGTGCGAAAAGTGGTTTTTCAACACTAACACAAGTGCGAAAAGTGGTTTTTCAACACTATCACAAGTGCAAAAAGTGTTTTTTCCACACTAATACAAGTGCAAAAGTGGTTTCCTGCACCAACACAAGTGCGAAAAGTGGTTTTTCAACACTAACACAAGTGTGAAAAGTAGTTTTTCAACACTAACACAAGTGCGAAAAGTGGTTTCCTGCACCAACACAAGTGCTAAAAGTGGTTTTTCAACACTAACACAAGTGCGAAAAGTGGTTTTTCAACACTAACACAAGTGCGAAAAGTGGTTTTTCAACACTAACACAAGTGCGAAAAGTGGTTTTTCCACACTAATACAAGTGCAAAAGTGGTTTCCTGCACCAACACAAGTGCGAAAAGTGGTTTTTCAACACTAACACAAGTGTGAAAAGTGGTTTTTCAACACTATCACAAGTGCAAAAAGTGTTTTTTCCACACTAATACAAGTGCAAAACTGGTTTCCTGCACCAACACAGGTGCGAAAAGTGGTTTTTCAACACTAACACAAGTGCGAAAAGTGGTTTTTCAACACTAACACAAGTGTGAAAAGTGGTTTTTCAACACTAACACAAGTGCGAAAAGTGGTTTTTCAACACTAACACAAGTGCGAAAAGTGGTTTTTCCACACTAATACAAGTGCAAAAGTGGTTTCCTGCACCAACACAAGTGCGAAAAGTGGTTTTTCAACACTAACACAAGTGCGAAAAGTGGTTTTTCAACACCAACACAAGTGCGAAAAGTGGTTTTTCAACACTAACACAAGTGCGAAAAGTGTTTTTTCCACACTAATACAAGTGCAAAAGTGGTTTCCTGCACCAACACAAGTGCGAAAAGTGGTTTTTCAACACTATCACAAGTGCAAAAAGTGTTTTTTCCACACTAATGCAAGTGCAAAAGTGGTTTCCTGCACCAACACAAGTGCGAAAAGTGGTTTTTCAACACTAACACAAGTGCGAAAAGTGGTTTTTCAACACTAACACAAGTGCGAAAAGTAGTTTTTCAACACTATCACAAGTGCAAAAAGTGTTTTTTCCACACTAATACAAGTGCGAAAAGTGGTTTTTCAACACTAACACAAGTGCGAAAAGTGGTTTTTCAACACTAACACAAGTGCGAAAAGTGTTTTTTCAACACTAACACATGTGCGAAAAGTGGTTTCCTGCACCAACACAAGTGCGAAAAGTGGTTTTTCAACACTAACACAAGTGCGAAAAGTGGTTTTTCAACTCTATCACAAGTGCAAAAAGTGTTTTTTCCACACTAATACAAGTGCAAAAGTGGTTTCCTGCACCAACACAAGTGCGAAAAGTGGTTTTTCAACACTAACACAAGTGCGAAAAGTGGTTTTTCAACACTATCACAAGTGCAAAAAGTGTTTTTTCCACACTAATACAAGTGCAAAAGTGGTTTCCTGCACCAACACAAGTGCGAAAAGTGGTTTTTCAACACTAACACAAGTGTGAAAAGTAGTTTTTCAACACTAACACAAGTGCGAAAAGTGGTTTCCTGCACCAACACAAGTGCTAAAAGTGGTTTTTCAACACTAACACAAGTGCGAAAAGTGGTTTTTCAACACTAACACAAGTGCGAAAAGTGGTTTTTCAACACTAACACAAGTGCGAAAAGTGGTTTTTCCACACTAATACAAGTGCAAAAGTGGTTTCCTGCACCAACACAAGTGCGAAAAGTGGTTTTTCAACACTAACACAAGTGCGAAAAGTGGTTTTTCAACACTATCACAAGTGCAAAAAGTGTTTTTTCCACACTAATACAAGTGCAAAACTGGTTTCCTGCACCAACACAAGTGCGAAAAGTGGTTTTTCAACACTAACACAAGTGCGAAAAGTGGTTTTTCAACACTAACACAAGTGTGAAAAGTGGTTTTTCAACACTAACACAAGTGCGAAAAGTGGTTTTTCAACACTAACACAAGTGCGAAAAGTGTTTTTTCCACACTAATACAAGTGAAAAAGTGGTTTCCTGCACCAACACAAGTGCGAAAAGTGGTTTTTCAACACTATCACAAGTGCAAAAAGTGTTTTTTCCACACTAATGCAAGTGCAAAAGTGGTTTCCTGCACCAACACAAGTGCGAAAAGTGGTTTTTCAACACTAACACAAGTGCGAAAAGTGGTTTTTCAACACTAACACAAGTGCGAAAAGTGGTTTTTCAACACTAACACAAGTGCGAAAAGTGGTTTTTCCACACTAATACAAGTGCAAAAGTGGTTTCCTGCACCAACACAAGTGCGAAAAGTGGTTTTTCAACACTAACACAAGTGCGAAAAGTGGTTTTTCAACACCAACACAAGTGCGAAAAGTGGTTTTTCAACACTAACACAAGTGTGAAAAGTGTTTTTTCCACACTAATACAAGTGCAAAAGTGGTTTCCTGCACCAACACAAGTGCGAAAAGTGGTTTTTCAACACTATCACAAGTGCAAAAAGTGTTTTTTCCACACTAATGCAAGTGCAAAAGTGGTTTCCTGCACCAACACAAGTGCGAAAAGTGGTTTTTCAACACTAACACAAGTGCGAAAAGTGGTTTTTCAACACTAACACAAGTGCGAAAAGTAGTTTTTCAACACTATCACAAGTGCAAAAAGTGTTTTTTCCACACTAATACAAGTGCGAAAAGTGGTTTTTCAACACTAACACAAGTGCGAAAAGTGGTTTTTCAACACTAACACAAGTGCGAAAAGTGTTTTTTCAACACTAACACATGTGCGAAAAGTGGTTTCCTGCACCAACACAAGTGCGAAAAGTGGTTTTTCAACACTAACACAAGTGCGAAAAGTGGTTTTTCAACTCTATCACAAGTGCAAAAAGTGTTTTTTCCACACTAATACAAGTGCAAAAGTGGTTTCCTGCACCAACACAAGTGCGAAAAGTGGTTTTTCAACACTAACACAAGTGCGAAAAGTGGTTTTTCAACACTATCACAAGTGCAAAAAGTGTTTTTTCCACACTAATACAAGTGCAAAAGTGGTTTCCTGCACCAACACAAGTGCGAAAAGTGGTTTTTCAACACTAACACAAGTGTGAAAAGTAGTTTTTCAACACTAACACAAGTGCGAAAAGTGGTTTCCTGCACCAACACAAGTGCTAAAAGTGGTTTTTCAACACTAACACAAGTGCGAAAAGTGGTTTTTCAACACTAACACAAGTGCGAAAAGTGGTTTTTCAACACTAACACAAGTGCGAAAAGTGGTTTTTCCACACTAATACAAGTGCAAAAGTGGTTTCCTGCACCAACACAAGTGCGAAAAGTGGTTTTTCAACAATAACACAAGTGCGAAAAGTGGTTTTTCAACACTATCACAAGTGCAAAAAGTGTTTTTTCCACACTAATACAAGTGCAAAACTGGTTTCCTGCACCAACACAAGTGCGAAAAGTGGTTTTTCAACACTAACACAAGTGCGAAAAGTGGTTTTTCAACACTAACACAAGTGTGAAAAGTGGTTTTTCAACACTAACACAAGTGCGAAAAGTGGTTTTTCAACACTAACACAAGTGCGAAAAGTGGTTTTTCCACACTAATACAAGTGCAAAAGTGGTTTCCTGCACCAACACAAGTGCGAAAAGTGGTTTTTCAACACTAACACAAGTGCGAAAAGTGGTTTTTCAACACCAACACAAGTGCGAAAAGTGGTTTTTCAACACTAACACAAGTGCGAAAAGTGTTTTTTCCACACTAATACAAGTGCAAAAGTGGTTTCCTGCACCAACACAAGTGCGAAAAGTGGTTTTTCAACACTATCACAAGTGCAAAAAGTGTTTTTTCCACACTAATGCAAGTGCAAAAGTGGTTTCCTGCACCAACACAAGTGCGAAAAGTGGTTTTTCAACACTAACACAAGTGCGAAAAGTGGTTTTTCAACACTAACACAAGTGCGAAAAGTAGTTTTTCAACACTATCACAAGTGCAAAAAGTGTTTTTTCCACACTAATACAAGTGCGAAAAGTGGTTTTTCAACACTAACACAAGTGCGAAAAGTGGTTTTTCAACACTAACACAAGTGCGAAAAGTGTTTTTTCAACACTAACACATGTGCGAAAAGTGGTTTCCTGCACCAACACAAGTGCGAAAAGTGGTTTTTCAACACTAACACAAGTGCGAAAAGTGGTTTTTCAACTCTATCACAAGTGCAAAAAGTGTTTTTTCCACACTAATACAAGTGCAAAAGTGGTTTCCTGCACCAACACAAGTGCGAAAAGTGGTTTTTCAACACTAACACAAGTGCGAAAAGTGGTTTTTCAACACTATCACAAGTGCAAAAAGTGTTTTTTCCACACTAATACAAGTGCAAAAGTGGTTTCCTGCACCAACACAAGTGCGAAAAGTGGTTTTTCAACACTAACACAAGTGTGAAAAGTAGTTTTTCAACACTAACACAAGTGCGAAAAGTGGTTTCCTGCACCAACACAAGTGCTAAAAGTGGTTTTTCAACACTAACACAAGTGCGAAAAGTGGTTTTTCAACACTAACACAAGTGCGAAAAGTGGTTTTTCAACACTAACACAAGTGCGAAAAGTGGTTTTTCCACACTAATACAAGTGCAAAAGTGGTTTCCTGCACCAACACAAGTGCGAAAAGTGGTTTTTCAACACTAACACAAGTGCGAAAAGTGGTTTTTCAACACTATCACAAGTGCAAAAAGTGTTTTTTCCACACTAATACAAGTGCAAAACTGGTTTCCTGCACCAACACAAGTGCGAAAAGTGGTTTTTCAACACTAACACAAGTGCGAAAAGTGGTTTTTCAACACTAACACAAGTGTGAAAAGTGGTTTTTCAACACTAACACAAGTGCGAAAAGTGGTTTTTCAACACTAACACAAGTGCGAAAAGTGTTTTTTCCACACTAATACAAGTGCAAAAGTGGTTTCCTGCACCAACACAAGTGCGAAAAGTGGTTTTTCAACACTATCACAAGTGCAAAAAGTGTTTTTTCCACACTAATGCAAGTGCAAAAGTGGTTTCCTGCACCAACACAAGTGCGAAAAGTGGTTTTTCAACACTAACACAAGTGCGGAAAGTGGTTTTTCAACACTAACACAAGTGCGAAAAGTAGTTTTTCAACACTATCACAAGTGCAAAAAGTGTTTTTTCCACACTAATACAAGTGCAAAAGTGGTTTCCTGCACCAACACAAGTGCGAAATGTGGTTTTTCAACACTATCACAAGTGCAAAAAGTGTTTTTTCCACACTAATACAAGTGCAAAAGTTGTTTCCTGCACCAACACAAGTGCTAAAAGTGGTTTTTCAACACTAACACAAGTGCGAAAAGTGGTTTTTCAACACTAACACAAGTGCGAAAAGTGGTTTTTCCACACTAATACAAGTGCAAAAGTGGTTTCCTGCACCAACACAAGTGCGAAAAGTGTTTTTTCCACACTAGTACAAGTGCAAAAGTGGTTTCCTGCACCAACACAAGTGCGAAAATTGGTTTTTCAACACTATCACAAGTGCAAAAAGTGTTTTTTCCACACTAATACAAGTGCAAAAGTGGTTTCCTGCACCAACACAAGTGCGAAAAGTGGTTTTTCAACACTATCACAAGTGCAAAAAGTGTTTTTTCCACACTAATACAAGTGCAAAAGTGGTTTCCTGCACCAACACAAGTGCGAAAAGTGGTTTTTCAACACTAACACAAGTGCGAAAAGTGGTTTTTCAACACTAACACAAGTGCGAAAAGTGGTTTCCTGCACCAACACAAGTGCGAAAAGTGGTTTTTCAACACTAACACAAGTGCGAAAAGTGGTTTTTCAACACTAACACAAGTGCGAAAAGTGTTTTTTCCACACTAATACAAGTGCAAAAGTGGTTTCCTGCACCAACACAAGTGCGAAAAGTGGTTTTTCAACACTAACACAAGTGCGAAAAGTGGTTTTTCAACACTTTCACAAGTGCGAAAAGTGTTTTTTCCACATTAATACAAGTGCAAAAGGGGTTTCCTGCACCAACACAAGTGCGAAAAGTGGTTTTTCAACACTAACACAAGTGCGAAAAGTGGTTTTTCAACACTAACACAAGTGCGAAAAGTGGTTTTTCAACACTAACACAAGTGCGAAAAGTGGTTTTTCCACACTAATACAAGTGCAAAAGTGGTTTCCTGCACCAACACAAGTGCGAAAAGTGGTTTTTCAACACTAACACAAGTGCGAAAAGTGGTTTTTCAACACCAACACAAGTGCGAAAAGTGGTTTTTCAACACTATCACAAGTGCAAAAAGTGTTTTTTTCCACACTAATGCAAGTGCAAAAGTGGTTTCCTGCACCAACACAAGTGCGAAAAGTGGTTTTTCAACACTAACACAAGTGCGAAAAGTGGTTTTTCAACACTAACACAAGTGCGAAAAGTAGTTTTTCAACACTATCACAAGTGCAAAAAGTGTTTTTTCCACACTAATACAAGTGCGAAAAGTGGTTTTTCAACACTAACACAAGTGCGAAAAGTGGTTTTTCAACACTAACACAAGTGCGAAAAGTGGTTTTTCCACACTAATACAAGTGCAAAAGTGGTTTCCTGCACCAACACAAGTGCGAAAAGTAGTTTTTCAACACTAACACAAGTGCGAAAAGTGGTTTTTCAACACTAATACAAGTGCAAAAGTGGTTTCCTGCACCAACACAAGTGCGAAAAGTGTTTTTTCCACACTAATACAAGTGCAAAAGTGGTTTCCTGCACCAACACAAGTGCGAAAAGTGGTTTTTCAACACTATCACAAGTGCAAAAAGTGTTTTTTCCACACTAATACAAGTGCAAAAGTGGTTTCCTGCACCAACACAAGTGCGAAAAGTGGTTTTTCAACACTAACACAAGTGCGAAAAGTGGTTTTTCAACACTAACACAAGTGCGAAAAGTGGTTTCCTGCACCAACACAAGTGCGAAAAGTGGTTTTTCAACACTAACACAAGTGCGAAAAGTGGTTTTTCAACACTAACACAAGTGCGAAAAGTGTTTTTTCCACACTAATACAAGTGCAAAAGTGGTTTCCTGCACCAACACAAGTGCGAAAAGTGGTTTTTCAACACTAACACAAGTGCGAAAAGTGGTTTTTCAACACTAACACAAGTGCGAAAAGTGGTTTTTCCACACTAATACAAGTGCAAAAGTGGTTTCCTGCACCAACACAAGTGCGAAAAGTGGTTTTTCAACACTAACACAAGTGCGAAAAGTGGTTTTTCAACACTATCACAAGTGCAAAAGGTGTTTTTTCCACACTAATACAAGTGCAAAAGTGGTTTCCTGCACCAACACAAGTGCGAAAAGTGGTTTTTCAACACTAACACAAGTGCGAAAAGTGGTTTTTCAAAACTAACACAAGTGCGAAAAGTGTTTTTTCCACACTAACACAAGTGCAAAAGTGGTTTCCTGCACCAACACAAGTGCGAAAAGTGGTTTTTCAACACTAACACAAGTGCGAAAAGTGGTTTTTCAACACTAACACAAGTGCGAAAAGTGTTTTTTCCACACTAATACAAGTGCAAAGGTGGTTTCCTGCACCAACACAAGTGCGAAAAGTGGTTTTTCAACACTAACACAAGTACGAAAAGTGGTTTTTCAACACTAACACAAGTGCGAAAAGTGGTTTTTCCACACTAATACAAGTGCAACAGTGGTTTCCTGCACCAACACAAGTGCGAAAAGTGGTTTTTAAACACTAACGCAAGTACGAAAAGTGGTTTTTCAACTCTATCACAAGTGCAAAAAGTGTTTTTTCCACACTAATACAAGTGCAAAAGTGGTTTCCTGCACCAACACAAGTGCGAAAAGTGGTTTTTCAACACTAACACAAGTGCGAAAAGTGGTTTTTCAACACTAACACAATTGCGAAAAGTGTTTTTTCCTCACTAATACAAATGCAAAAGTGGTTTCCTGCACAAACACAAGTGCGAAAAGTGGTTTTTCAACACTAACACAAGTGCGAAAAGTGGTTTTTCAACACTAACACAAGTGCGAAAAGTGGTTTTTCAACACAAACACAAGTGCGAAAAGTGGTTTTTCAACACTATCACAAGTGCAAAAAGTGTTTTTTCCACACTAATACAAGTGCAAAACTGGTTTCCTGCACCAACACAAGTGCGAAAAGTGGTTTTTCAACACTAACACAAGTGCGAAAAGTGGTTTTTCAACACTAACACAAGTGTGAAAAGTGGTTTTTCAACACTAACACAAGTGCGAAAAGTGGTTTTTCAACACTAACACAAGTGCGAAAAGTGTTTTTTCCACACTAATACAAGTGCAAAAGTGGTTTCCTGCACCAACACAAGTGCGAAAAGTGGTTTTTCAACACTATCACAAGTGCAAAAAGTGTTTTTTCCACACTAATGCAAGTGCAAAAGTGGTTTCCTGCACCAACACAAGTGCGAAAAGTGGTTTTTCAACACTAACACAAGTGCGAAAAGTGGTTTTTCAACACTAACACAAGTGCGAAAAGTAGTTTTTCAACACTATCACAAGTGCAAAAAGTGTTTTTTCCACACTAATACAAGTGCAAAAGTGGTTTCCTGCACCAACACAAGTGCGAAATGTGGTTTTTCAACACTATCACAAGTGCAAAAAGTGTTTTTTCCACACTAATACAAGTGCAAAAGTTGTTTCCTGCACCAACACAAGTGCTAAAAGTGGTTTTTCAACACTAACACAAGTGCGAAAAGTGGTTTTTCAACACTAACACAAGTGTGAAAAGTGGTTTTTCCACACTAATACAAGTGCAAAAGTGGTTTCCTGCACCAACACAAGTGCGAAAAGTGTTTTTTCCACACTAATACAAGTGCAAAAGTGGTTTCCTGCACCAACACAAGTGCAAAAATTGGTTTTTCAACACTATCACAAGTGCAAAAAGTGTTTTTTCCACACTAATACAAGTGCAAAAGTGGTTTCCTGCACCAACACAAGTGCGAAAAGTGGTTTTTCAACACTATCACAAGTGCAAAAAGTGTTTTTTCCACACTAATACAAGTGCAAAAGTGGTTTCCTGCACCAACACAAGTGCGAAAAGTGGTTTTTCAGCACTAACACAAGTGCGAAAAGTGGTTTTTCAACACTAACACAAGTGCGAAAAGTGGTTTCCTGCACCAACACAAGTGCGAAAAGTGGTTTTTCAACACTAACACAAGTGCGAAAAGTGGTTTTTCAACACTAACACAAGTGCGAAAAGTGTTTTTTCCACACGAATACAAGTGCAAAAGTGGTTTCCTGCACCAACACAAGTGCGAAAAGTGGTTTTTCAACACTAAAACAAGTGCGAAAAGTGGTTTTTCAACACTTACACAAGTGCGAAAAGTGTTTTTTCCACATTAATACAAGTGCAAAAGGGGTTTCCTGCACCAACACAAGTGCGAAAAGTGGTTTTTCTACACTAACACAAGTGCGAAAAGTGGTTTTTCAACACTAACACAAGTGCGAAAAGTGGTTTTTCAACACTAACACAAGTGCGAAAAGTGGTTTTTCCACACTAATACAAGTGCAAAAGTGGTTTCCTGCACCAACACAAGTGCGAAAAGTGGTTTTTCAACACTAACACAAGTGCGAAAAGTGGTTTTTCAACACCAACACAAGTGCGAAAAGTGGTTTTTCAACACTAACACAAGTGCGAAAAGTGTTTTTTCCACACTAATACAAGTGCAAAAGTGGTTTACTGCACCAACACAAGTGCGAAAAGTGGTTTTTCAACACTATCACAAGTGCAAAAAGTGTTTTTTCCACACTAATGCAAGTGCAAAAGTGGTTTCCTGCACCAACACAAGTGCGAACAGTGGTTTTTCAACACTAACACAAGTGCGAAAAGTGGTTTTTCAACACTAACACAAGTGCGAAAATTAGTTTTTCAACACTATCACAAGTGCAAAAAGTGTTTTTTCCACACTAATACAAGTGCGAAAAGTGGTTTTTCAACACTAACACAAGTGCGAAAAGTGGTTTTTCAACACTAACACAAGTGCGAAAAGTGGTTTTTTCCACACTAATACAAGTGCAAAAGTGGTTTCCTGCAACAACACAAGTGCGAAAAGTAGTTTTTCAACACTAACACAAGTGCGAAAAGTGGTTTTTCAACACTAATACAAGTGCAAAAGTGGTTTCCTGCACCAACACAAGTGCGAAAAGTGTTTTTTCCACACTAATACAAGTGCAAAAGTGGTTTCCTGCACCAACACAAGTGCGAAAAGTGGTTTTTCAACACTAACACAAGTGCGAAAAGTGGTTTTTCAACACCAACACAAGTGCGAAAAGTGGTTTTTCAACACTAACACAAGTGCGAAAAGTGTTTTTTCCACACTAATACAAGTGCAAAAGTGGTTTCCTGCACCAACACAAGTGCGAAAAGTGGTTTTTCAACACTATCACAAGTGCAAAAAGTGTTTTTTCCACACTAATGCAAGTGCAAAAGTGGTTTCCTGCACCAACACAAGTGCGAAAAGTGGTTTTTCAACACTAACACAAGTGCGAAAAGTGGTTTTTCAACACTAACACAAGTGCGAAAAGTAGTTTTTCAACACTATCACAAGTGCAAAAAGTGTTTTTTCCACACTAATACAAGTGCGAAAAGTGGTTTTTCAACACTAACACAAGTGCGAAAAGTGGTTTTTCAACACTAACACAAGTGCGAAAAGTGGTTTTTCCACACTAATACAAGCGCAAAAGTGGTTTCCTGCACCAACACAAGTGCGAAAAGTAGTTTTTCAACACTAACACAAGTGCGAAAAGTGGTTTTTCAACACTAATACAAGTGCAAAAGTGGTTTCCTGCACCAACACAAGTGCGAAAAGTGTTTTTTCCACACTAATACAAGTGCAAAAGTGGTTTCCTGCACCAACACAAGTGCGAAAAGTGGTTTTTCAACACTATCACAAGTGCAAAAAGTGTTTTTTCCACACTAATACAAGTGCAAAAGTGGTTTCCTGCACCAACACAAGTGCGAAAAGTGGTTTTTCAACACTAACACAAGTGCGAAAAGTGGTTTTTCAACACTAACACAAGTGCGAAAAGTGGTTTCCTGCACCAACACAAGTGCGAAAAGTGGTTTTTCAACACTAACACAAGTGCGAAAAGTGGTTTTTCAACACTAACACAAGTGCGAAAAGTGTTTTTTCCACACTAATACAAGTGCAAAAGTGGTTTCCTGCACCAACACAAGTGCGAAAAGTGGTTTTTCAACACTAACACAAGTGCGAAAAGTGGTTTTTCAACACTAACACAAGTGCGAAAAGTGGTTTTTCCACACTAATACAAGTGCAAAAGTGGTTTCCTGCACCAACACAAGTGCGAAAAGTGGTTTTTCAACACTAACACAAGTGCGAAAAGTGGTTTTTCAACACTATCACAAGTGCAAAAGGTGTTTTTTCCACACTAATACAAGTGCAAAAGTGGTTTCCTGCACCAACACAAGTGCGAAAAGTGGTTTTTCAACACTAACACAAGTGCGAAAAGTGGTTTTTCAAAACTAACACAAGTGCGAAAAGTGTTTTTTCCACACTAACACAAGTGCAAAAGTGGTTTCCTGCACCAACACAAGTGCGAAAAGTGGTTTTTCAACACTAACACAAGTGCGAAAAGTGGTTTTTCAACACTAACACAAGTGCGAAAAGTGTTTTTTCCACACTAATACAAGTGCAAAGGTGGTTTCCTGCACCAACACAAGTGCGAAAAGTAGTTTTTCAACACTAACACAAGTACGAAAAGTGGTTTTTCAACACTAACACAAGTGCGAAAAGTGGTTTTTCCACACTAATACAAGTGCAACAGTGGTTTCCTGCACCAACACAAGTGCGAAAAGTGGTTTTTAAACACTAACGCAAGTACGAAAAGTGGTTTTTCAACTCTATCACAAGTGCAAAAAGTGTTTTTTCCACACTAATACAAGTGCAAAAGTGGTTTCCTGCACCAACACAAGTGCGAAAAGTGGTTTTTCAACACTAACACAAGTGCGAAAAGTGGTTTTTCAACACTAACACAATTGCGAAAAGTGTTTTTTCCTCACTAATACAAATGCAAAAGTGGTTTCCTGCACAAACACAAGTGCGAAAAGTGGTTTTTCAACACTAACACAAGTGCGAAAAGTGGTTTTTCAACACTAACACAAGTGCGAAAAGTGGTTTTTCAACACAAACACAAGTGCGAAAAGTGGTTTTTCAACACTATCACAAGTGCAAAAAGTGTTTTTTCCACACTAATACAAGTGCAAAACTGGTTTCCTGCACCAACACAAGTGCGAAAAGTGGTTTTTCAACACTAACACAAGTGCGAAAAGTGGTTTTTCAACACTAACACAAGTGTGAAAAGTGGTTTTTCAACACTAACACAAGTGCGAAAAGTGGTTTTTCAACACTAACACAAGTGCGAAAAGTGTTTTTTCCACACTAATACAAGTGCAAAAGTGGTTTCCTGCACCAACACAAGTGCGAAAAGTGGTTTTTCAACACTATCACAAGTGCAAAAAGTGTTTTTTCCACACTAATGCAAGTGCAAAAGTGGTTTCCTGCACCAACACAAGTGCGAAAAGTGGTTTTTCAACACTAACACAAGTGCGAAAAGTGGTTTTTCAACACTAACACAAGTGCGAAAAGTAGTTTTTCAACACTATCACAAGTGCAAAAAGTGTTTTTTCCACACTAATACAAGTGCAAAAGTGGTTTCCTGCACCAACACAAGTGCGAAATGTGGTTTTTCAACACTATCACAAGTGCAAAAAGTGTTTTTTCCACACTAATACAAGTGCAAAAGTTGTTTCCTGCACCAACACAAGTGCTAAAAGTGGTTTTTCAACACTAACACAAGTGCAAAAGTGGTTTCCTGCACCAACACAAGTGCGAAAAGTGGTTTTTCAACACTAACACAAGTGCGAAAAGTGGTTTTTCAACACTATCACAAGTGCAAAAGGTGTTTTTTCCACACTAATACAAGTGCAAAAGTGGTTTCCTGCACCAACACAAGTGCGAAAAGTGGTTTTTCAACACTAACACAAGTGCGAAAAGTGGTTTTTCAAAACTAACACAAGTGCGAAAAGTGTTTTTTCCACACTAACACAAGTGCAAAAGTGGTTTCCTGCACCAACACAAGTGCGAAAAGTGGTTTTTCAACACTAACACAAGTGCGAAAAGTGGTTTTTCAACACTAACACAAGTGCGAAAAGTGTTTTTTCCACACTAATACAAGTGCAAAGGTGGTTTCCTGCACCAACACAAGTGCGAAAAGTGGTTTTTCAACACTAACACAAGTACGAAAAGTGGTTTTTCAACACTAACACAAGTGCGAAAAGTGGTTTTTCCACACTAATACAAGTGCAACAGTGGTTTCCTGCACCAACACAAGTGCGAAAAGTGGTTTTTAAACACTAACGCAAGTACGAAAAGTGGTTTTTCAACTCTATCACAAGTGCAAAAAGTGTTTTTTCCACACTAATACAAGTGCAAAAGTGGTTTCCTGCACCAACACAAGTGCGAAAAGTGGTTTTTCAACACTAACACAAGTGCGAAAAGTGGTTTTTCAACACTAACACAATTGCGAAAAGTGTTTTTTCCTCACTAATACAAATGCAAAAGTGGTTTCCTGCACAAACACAAGTGCGAAAAGTGGTTTTTCAACACTAACACAAGTGCGAAAAGTGGTTTTTCAACACTAACACAAGTGCGAAAAGTGGTTTTTCAACACAAACACAAGTGCGAAAAGTGGTTTTTCAACACTATCACAAGTGCAAAAAGTGTTTTTTCCACACTAATACAAGTGCAAAACTGGTTTCCTGCACCAACACAAGTGCGAAAAGTGGTTTTTCAACACTAAAACAAGTGCGAAAAGTGGTTTTTCAACACTAACACAAGTGCGAAAAGTGGTTTTTCCACACTAATACAAGTGCAAAAGTGGTTTCCTGCACCAACACAAGTGCGAAAAGTGGTTTTTCAACACTAACACAAGTGCGAAAAGTGGTTTTTCAACACCAACACAAGTGCGAAAAGTGGTTTTTCAACACTAACACAAGTGCGAAAAGTGTTTTTTCCACACTAATACAAGTGCAAAAGTGGTTTCCTGCACCAACACAAGTGCGAAAAGTGGTTTTTCAACACTATCACAAGTGCAAAAAGTGTTTTTTCCACACTAATGCAAGTGCAAAAGTGGTTTCCTGCACCAACACAAGTGCGAACAGTGGTTTTTCAACACTAACACAAGTGCGAAAAGTGGTTTTTCAACACTAACACAAGTGCGAAAATTAGTTTTTCAACACTATCACAAGTGCAAAAAGTGTTTTTTCCACACTAATACAAGTGCGAAAAGTGGTTTTTCAACACTAACACAAGTGCGAAAAGTGGTTTTTCAACACTAACACAAGTGCGAAAAGTGGTTTTTTCCACACTAATACAAGTGCAAAAGTGGTTTCCTGCAACAACACAAGTGCGAAAAGTAGTTTTTCAACACTACACAAGTGCGAAAAGTGGTTTTTCAACACTAATACAAGTGCAAAAGTGGTTTCCTGCACCAACACAAGTGCGAAAAGTGTTTTTTCCACACTAATACAAGTGCAAAAGTGGTTTCCTGCACCAACACAAGTGCGAAAAGTGGTTTTTCAACACTAACACAAGTGCGAAAAGTGGTTTTTCAACACCAACACAAGTGCGAAAAGTGGTTTTTCAACACTAACACAAGTGCGAAAAGTGTTTTTTCCACACTAATACAAGTGCAAAAGTGGTTTCCTGCACCAACACAAGTGCGAAAAGTGGTTTTTCAACACTATCACAAGTGCAAAAAGTGTTTTTTCCACACTAATGCAAGTGCAAAAGTGGTTTCCTGCACCAACACAAGTGCGAAAAGTGGTTTTTCAACACTAACACAAGTGCGAAAAGTGGTTTTTCAACACTAACACAAGTGCGAAAAGTAGTTTTTCAACACTATCACAAGTGCAAAAAGTGTTTTTTCCACACTAATACAAGTGCGAAAAGTGGTTTTTCAACACTAACACAAGTGCGAAAAGTGGTTTTTCAACACTAACACAAGTGCGAAAAGTGGTTTTTCCACACTAATACAAGCGCAAAAGTGGTTTCCTGCACCAACACAAGTGCGAAAAGTAGTTTTTCAACACTAACACAAGTGCGAAAAGTGGTTTTTCAACACTAATACAAGTGCAAAAGTGGTTTCCTGCACCAACACAAGTGCGAAAAGTGTTTTTTCCACACTAATACAAGTGCAAAAGTGGTTTCCTGCACCAACACAAGTGCGAAAAGTGGTTTTTCAACACTATCACAAGTGCAAAAAGTGTTTTTTCCACACTAATACAAGTGCAAAAGTGGTTTCCTGCACCAACACAAGTGCGAAAAGTGGTTTTTCAACACTAACACAAGTGCGAAAAGTGGTTTTTCAACACTAACACAAGTGCGAAAAGTGGTTTCCTGCACCAACACAAGTGCGAAAAGTGGTTTTTCAACACTAACACAAGTGCGAAAAGTGGTTTTTCAACACTAACACAAGTGCGAAAAGTGTTTTTTCCACACTAATACAAGTGCAAAAGTGGTTTCCTGCACCAACACAAGTGCGAAAAGTGGTTTTTCAACACTAACACAAGTGCGAAAAGTGGTTTTTCAACACTAACACAAGTGCGAAAAGTGGTTTTTCCACACTAATACAAGTGCAAAAGTGTTTCCTGCACCAACACAAGTGCGAAAAGTGGTTTTTCAACACTAACACAAGTGCGAAAAGTGGTTTTTCAACACTATCACAAGTGCAAAAGGTGTTTTTTCCACACTAATACAAGTGCAAAAGTGGTTTCCCTGCACCAACACAAGTGCGAAAAGTGGTTTTTCAACACTAACACAAGTGCGAAAAGTGGTTTTTCAAACTAACACAAGTGCGAAAAGTGTTTTTTCCACACTAACACAAGTGCAAAAGTGGTTTCCTGCACCAACACAAGTGCGAAAAGTGGTTTTTCAACACTAACACAAGTGCGAAAAGTGGTTTTTCAACACTAACACAAGTGCGAAAAGTGTTTTTTCCACACTAATACAAGTGCAAAGGTGGTTTCCTGCACCAACACAAGTGCGAAAAGTGGTTTTTCAACACTAACACAAGTACGAAAAGTGGTTTTTCAACACTAACACAAGTGCGAAAAGTGGTTTTTCCACACTAATACAAGTGCAACAGTGGTTTCCTGCACCAACACAAGTGCGAAAAGTGGTTTTTAAACACTAACGCAAGTACGAAAAGTGGTTTTTCAACTCTATCACAAGTGCAAAAAGTGTTTTTTCCACACTAATACAAGTGCAAAAGTGGTTTCCTGCACCAACACAAGTGCGAAAAGTGGTTTTTCAACACTAACACAAGTACGAAAAGTGGTTTTTCAACACTAACACAATTGCGAAAAGTGTTTTTTCCTCACTAATACAAATGCAAAAGTGGTTTCCTGCACAAACACAAGTGCGAAAAGTGTTTTTCAACACTAACACAAGTGCGAAAAGTGGTTTTTCAACACTAACACAAGTGCGAAAAGTGGTTTTTCAACACAAACACAAGTGCGAAAAGTGGTTTTTCAACACTATCACAAGTGCAAAAAGTGTTTTTTCCACACTAATACAAGTGCAAAACTGGTTTCCTGCACCAACACAAGTGCGAAAAGTGGTTTTTCAACACTAACACAAGTGCGAAAAGTGGTTTTTCAACACTAACACAAGTGTGAAAAGTGGTTTTTCAACACTAACACAAGTGCGAAAAGTGGTTTTCAACACTAACACAAGTGCGAAAAGTGTTTTTTCCACACTAATACAAGTGCAAAAGTGGTTTCCTGCACCAACACAAGTGCGAAAAAGTGGTTTTTCAACACTATCACAAGTGCAAAAAGTGTTTTTTCCACACTAATGCAAGTGCAAAAGTGGTTTCCTGCACCAACACAAGTGCGAAAAGTGGTTTTTCAACACTAACACAAGTGCGAAAAGTGGTTTTTCAACACTAACACAAGTGCGAAAAGTAGTTTTTCAACACTATCACAAGTGCAAAAAGTGTTTTTTCCACACTAATACAAGTGCAAAAGTGGTTTCCTGCACCAACACAAGTGCGAAATGTGGTTTTTCAACACTATCACAAGTGCAAAAAGTGTTTTTTCCACACTAATACAAGTGCAAAAGTTGTTTCCTGCACCAACACAAGTGCTAAAAGTGGTTTTTCAACACTAACACAAGTGCAAAAGTGGTTTCCTGCACCAACACAAGTGCGAAAAGTGGTTTTTCAACACTAACACAAGTGCGAAAAGTGGTTTTTCAACACTATCACAAGTGCAAAAGGTGTTTTTTCCACACTAATACAAGTGCAAAAGTGGTTTCCTGCACCAACACAAGTGCGAAAAGTGGTTTTTCAACACTAACACAAGTGCGAAAAGTGGTTTTTCAAAACTAACACAAGTGCGAAAAGTGTTTTTTCCACACTAACACAAGTGCAAAAGTGGTTTCCTGCACCAACACAAGTGCGAAAAGTGGTTTTTCAACACTAACACAAGTGCGAAAAGTGGTTTTTCAACACTAACACAAGTGCGAAAAGTGTTTTTTTCCACACTAATACAAGTGCAAAGGTGGTTTCCTGCACCAACACAAGGTGCGAAAAGTGGTTTTTCAACACTAACACAAGTACGAAAGTGGTTTTTCAACACTAACACAAGTGCGAAAAGTGGTTTTTTCCACACTAATACAAGTGCAACAGTGGTTTCCTGCACCAACACAAGTGCGAAAAGTGGTTTTTAAACACTAACGCAAGTACGAAAAGTGGTTTTTCAACTCTATCACAAGTGCAAAAAGTGTTTTTTCCACACTAATACAAGTGCAAAAGTGGTTTCCTGCACCAACACAAGTGCGAAAAGTGGTTTTTCACACTAACACAAGTGCGAAAAGTGGTTTTTCAACACTAACACAATTGCGAAAAGTGTTTTTTCCTCACTAATACAAATGCAAAAGTGGTTTCCTGCACAAACACAAGTGCGAAAAGTGGTTTTTCAACACTAACACAAGTGCGAAAAGTGGTTTTTCAACACTAACACAAGTGCGAAAAGTGGTTTTTCAACACAAACACAAGTGCGAAAAGTGGTTTTTCAACACTATCACAAGTGCAAAAAGTGTTTTTTCCACACTAATACAAGTGCAAAACTGGTTTCCTGCACCAACACAAGTGCGAAAAGTGGTTTTTCAACACTAACACAAGTGCGAAAAGTGGTTTTTCAACACTAACACAAGTGTGAAAAGTGGTTTTTCAACACTAACACAAGTGCGAAAAGTGGTTTTTCAACACTAACACAAGTGCGAAAAGTGTTTTTTCCACACTAATACAAGTGCAAAAGTGGTTTCCTGCACCAACACAAGTGCGAAAAGTGGTTTTTCAACACTATCACAAGTGCAAAAAGTGTTTTTTCCACACTAATGCAAGTGCAAAAGTGGTTTCCTGCACCAACACAAGTGCGAAAAGTGGTTTTTCAACACTAACACAAGTGCGAAAAGTGGTTTTTCAACACTAACACAAGTGCGAAAGTAGTTTTTCAACACTATCACAAGTGCAAAAAGTGTTTTTTCCACACTAATACAAGTGCAAAAGTGGTTTCCTGCACCAACACAAGTGCGAAATGTGGTTTTTCAACACTATCACAAGTGCAAAAAGTGTTTTTTTCCACACTAATACAAGTGCAAAAGTTGTTTCCTGCACCAACACAAGTGCTAAAAGTGGTTTTTCAACACTAACACAAGTGCGAAAAGTGGTTTTTCAACACTAACACAAGTGCGAAAAGTGGTTTTTCCACACTAATACAAGTGCAAAAGTGGTTTCCTGCACCAACACAAGTGCGAAAAGTGTTTTTTCCACACTAATACAAGTGCAAAAGTGGTTTCCTGCACCAACACAAGTGCAAAAATTGGTTTTTCAACACTATCACAAGTGCAAAAAGTGTTTTTTCCACACTAATACAAGTGCAAAAGTGGTTTCCTGCACCAACACAAGTGCGAAAAGTGGTTTTTCAACACTATCACAAGTGCAAAAAGTGTTTTTTCCACACTAATACAAGTGCAAAAGTGGTTTCCTGCACCAACACAAGTGCGAAAAGTGGTTTTTCAGCACTAACACAAGTGCGAAAAGTGGTTTTTCAACACTAACACAAGTGCGAAAAGTGGTTTCCTGCACCAACACAAGTGCGAAAAGTGGTTTTTCAACACTAACACAAGTGCGAAAAGTGGTTTTTCAACACTAACACAAGTGCGAAAAGTGTTTTTTCCACACGAATACAAGTGCAAAAGTGGTTTCCTGCACCAACACAAGTGCGAAAAGTGGTTTTTCAACACTAACACAAGTGCGAAAAGTGGTTTTTCAACACTTACACAAGTGCGAAAAGTGTTTTTTCCACATTAATACAAGTGCAAAAGGGGTTTCCTGCACAACACAAGTGCGAAAAGTGGTTTTTCAACACTAACACAAGTGCGAAAAGTGGTTTTTCAACACTAACACAAGTGCGAAAAGTGGTTTTTCAACACTAACACAAGTGCGAAAAGTGGTTTTTCCACACTAATACAAGTGCAAAAGTGGTTTCCTGCACCAACACAAGTGCGAAAAGTGGTT
Organism: Myxine glutinosa; assembly: GCF_964187855.1. Lineage (NCBI taxonomy): Eukaryota > Metazoa > Chordata > Myxini > Myxiniformes > Myxinidae > Myxine > Myxine glutinosa. The sequence goes on from NW_027617142.1 coordinate 50,072, forward strand.
TTTCAACACTAACACAAGTGCGAAAAGTGGTTTTTCAACACCAACACAAGTGCGAAAAGTGGTTTTTCAACACTAACACAAGTGCGAAAAGTGTTTTTTTCCACACTAATACAAGTGCAAAAGTGGTTTACTGCACCAACACAAGTGCGAAAAGTGGTTTTTCAACACTATCACAAGTGCAAAAAGTGTTTTTTCCACACTAATGCAAGTGCAAAAGTGGTTTCCTGCACCAACACAAGTGCGAACAGTGGTTTTTCAACACTAACACAAGTGCGAAAAGTGGTTTTCAACACTAACACAAGTGCGAAAATTAGTTTTTCAACACTATCACAAGTGCAAAAAGTGTTTTTTCCACACTAATACAAGTGCGAAAAGTGGTTTTTCAACACTAACACAAGTGCGAAAAGTGGTTTTTCAACACTAACACAAGTGCGAAAAGTGGTTTTTTCCACACTAATACAAGTGCAAAAGTGGTTTCCTGCAACAACACAAGTGCGAAAAGTAGTTTTTCAACACTAACACAAGTGCGAAAAGTGGTTTTTCAACACTAATACAAGTGCAAAAGTGGTTTCCTGCACCAACACAAGTGCGAAAAGTGTTTTTTCCACACTAATACAAGTGCAAAAGTGGTTTCCTGCACCAACACAAGTGCGAAAAGTGGTTTTTCAACACTAACACAAGTGCGAAAAGTGGTTTTTCAACACCAACACAAGTGCGAAAAGTGGTTTTTCAACACTAACACAAGTGCGAAAAGTGTTTTTTCCACACTAATACAAGTGCAAAAGTGGTTTCCTGCACCAACACAAGTGCGAAAAGTGGTTTTTCAACACTATCACAAGTGCAAAAAGTGTTTTTTCCACACTAATGCAAGTGCAAAAGTGGTTTCCTGCACCAACACAAGTGCGAAAAGTGGTTTTTCAACACTAACACAAGTGCGAAAAGTGGTTTTTCAACACTAACACAAGTGCGAAAAGTGGTTTTTCAACACTAACACAAGTGCGAAAAGTGGTTTTTCCACACTAATACAAGTGCAAAAGTGGTTTCCTGCACCAACACAAGTGCGAAAAGTGGTTTTTCAACACTAACACAAGTGCGAAAAGTGGTTTTTCAACACCAACACAAGTGCGAAAAGTGGTTTTTCAACACTAACACAAGTGCGAAAAGTGGTTTTTCCACACTAATACAAGTGCAAAAGTGGTTTCCTGCACCAACACAAGTGCGAAAAGTGGTTTTTCAACACTAACACAAGTGCGAAAAGTGGTTTTTCAACACCAACACAAGTGCGAAAAGTGGTTTTTCAACACTAACACAAGTGCGAAAAGTGTTTTTTCCACACTAATACAAGTGCAAAAGTGGTTTCCTGCACCAACACAAGTGCGAAAAGTGGTTTTTCAACACTATCACAAGTGCAAAAAGTGTTTTTTCCACACTAATGCAAGTGCAAAAGTGGTTTCCTGCACCAACACAAGTGCGAACAGTGGTTTTCAACACTAACACAAGTGCGAAAAGTGGTTTTTCAACACTAACACAAGTGCGAAAATTAGTTTTTCAACACTATCACAAGTGCAAAAAGTGTTTTTTCCACACTAATACAAGTGCAAAAAGTGGTTTTTCAACACTAACACAAGTGCGAAAAGTGGTTTTTCAACACTAACACAAGTGCGAAAAGTGGTTTTTTCCACACTAATACAAGTGCAAAAGTGGTTTCCTGCAACAACACAAGTGCGAAAAGTAGTTTTTCAACACTAACACAAGTGCGAAAAGTGGTTTTTCAACACTAATACAAGTGCAAAAGTGGTTTCCTGCACCAACACAAGTGCGAAAAGTGTTTTTTCCACACTAATACAAGTGCAAAAGTGGTTTCCTGCACCAACACAAGTGCGAAAAGTGGTTTTTCAACACTAACACAAGTGCGAAAAGTGGTTTTTCAACACCAACACAAGTGCGAAAAGTGGTTTTTCAACACTAACACAAGTGCGAAAAGTGTTTTTTCCACACTAATACAAGTGCAAAAGTGGTTTCCTGCACCAACACAAGTGCGAAAAGTGGTTTTTCAACACTATCACAAGTGCAAAAAGTGTTTTTTCCACACTAATGCAAGTGCAAAAGTGGTTTCCTGCACCAACACAAGTGCGAAAAGTGGTTTTTCAACACTAACACAAGTGCGAAAAGTGGTTTTTCAACACTAACACAAGTGCGAAAAGTGGTTTTTCAACACTAACACAAGTGCGAAAAGTGGTTTTTCCACACTAATACAAGTGCAAAAGTGGTTTCCTGCACCAACACAAGTGCGAAAAGTGGTTTTTCAACACTAACACAAGTGCGAAAAGTGGTTTTTCAACACTATCACAAGTGCAAAAGGTGTTTTTTCCACACTAATACAAGTGCAAAAGTGGTTTCCTGCACCAACACAAGTGCGAAAAGTGGTTTTTCAACACTAACACAAGTGCGAAAAGTGGTTTTTCAAAACTAACACAAGTGCGAAAAGTGTTTTTTTCCACACTAACACAAGTGCAAAAGTGGTTTCCTGCACCAACACAAGTGCGAAAAGTGGTTTTTCAACACTAACACAAGTGCGAAAAGTGGTTTTTCAACACTAACACAAGTGCGAAAAGTGTTTTTTCCACACTAATACAAGTGCAAAGGTGGTTTCCTGCACCAACACAAGTGCGAAAAGTGGTTTTTCAACACTAACACAAGTACGAAAAGTGGTTTTTCAACACTAACACAAGTGCGAAAAGTGGTTTTTCCACACTAATACAAGTGCAACAGTGGTTTCCTGCACCAACACAAGTGCGAAAAGTGGTTTTTAAACACTAACGCAAGTACGAAAAGTGGTTTTTCAACTCTATCACAAGTGCAAAAAGTGTTTTTTCCACACTAATACAAATGCAAAAGTGGTTTCCTGCACAAACACAAGTGCGAAAAGTGGTTTTTCAACACTAACACAAGTGCGAAAAGTGGTTTTTCAACACTAACACAAGTGCGAAAAGTGGTTTTTCAACACAAACACAAACAAGTGCGAAAAGTGGTTTTTCAACACTATCACAAGTGCAAAAAGTGTTTTTTCCACACTAATACAAGTGCAAAACTGGTTTCCTGCACCAACACAAGTGCGAAAAGTGGTTTTTCAACACTAACACAAGTGCGAAAAGTGGTTTTTCAACACTAACACAAGTGTGAAAAGTGGTTTTTCAACACTAACACAAGTGCGAAAAGTGGTTTTTCAACACTAACACAAGTGCGAAAAGTGTTTTTTCCACACTAATACAAGTGCAAAAGTGGTTTCCTGCACCAACACAAGTGCGAAAAGTGGTTTTTCAACACTATCACAAGTGCAAAAAGTGTTTTTTCCACACTAATGCAAGTGCAAAAGTGGTTTCCTGCACCAACACAAGTGCGAAAGTGGTTTTTCAACACTAACACAAGTGCGAAAAGTGGTTTTTCAACACTAACACAAATGCGAAAAGTAGTTTTTCAACACTATCACAAGTGCAAAAAGTGTTTTTTCCACACTAATACAAGTGCAAAAGTGGTTTCCTGCACCAACACAAGTGCGAAATGTGGTTTTTCAACACTATCACAAGTGCAAAAAGTGTTTTTTCCACACTAATACAAGTGCAAAAGTTGTTTCCTGCACCAACACAAGTGCTAAAAGTGGTTTTTCAACACTAACACAAGTGCGAAAAGTGGTTTTTCAACACTAACACAAGTGCGAAAAGTGGTTTTTCCACACTAATACAAGTGCAAAAGTGGTTTCCTGCACCAACACAAGTGCGAAAAGTGTTTTTTCCACACTAATACAAGTGCAAAAGTGGTTTCCTGCACCAACACAAGTGCGAAAAGTGGTTTTTCAACACTAACACAAGTGCGAAAAGTGGTTTTTCAACACTAACACAAGTGCGAAAAGTGGTTTTTCAACACTAACACAAGTGCGAAAAGTGGTTTTTCCACACTAATACAAGTGCAAAAGTGGTTTCCTGCACCAACACAAGTGCGAAAAGTGGTTTTTCAACACTAACACAAGTGCGAAAAGTGGTTTTTCAACACTATCACAAGTGCAAAAGGTGTTTTTTCCACACTAATACAAGTGCAAAAGTGGTTTCCTGCACCAACACAAGTGCGAAAAGTGGTTTTTCAACACTAACACAAGTGCGAAAAGTGGTTTTTCAAAACTAACACAAGTGCGAAAAGTGTTTTTTCCACACTAACACAAGTGCAAAAGTGGTTTCCTGCACCAACACAAGTGCGAAAAGTGGTTTTTCAACACTAACACAAGTGCGAAAAGTGGTTTTTCAACACTAACACAAGTGCGAAAAGTGTTTTTTCCACACTAATACAAGTGCAAAGGTGGTTTCCTGCACCAACACAAGTGCGAAAAGTGGTTTTTCAACACTAACACAAGTACGAAAAGTGGTTTTTCAACACTAACACAAGTGCGAAAAGTGGTTTTTCCACACTAATACAAGTGCAACAGTGGTTTCCTGCACCAACACAAGTGCGAAAAGTGGTTTTTAAACACTAACGCAAGTACGAAAAGTGGTTTTTCAACTCTATCACAAGTGCAAAAAGTGTTTTTTCCACACTAATACAAGTGCAAAAGTGGTTTCCTGCACCAACACAAGTGCGAAAAGTGGTTTTTCAACACTAACACAAGTGCGAAAAGTGGTTTTTCAACACTAACACAATTGCGAAAAGTGTTTTTTCCACACTAATACAAATGCAAAAGTGGTTTCCTGCACCAACACAAGTGCGAAAAGTGGTTTTTCAACACTTTCACAAGTGCGAAAAGTGGTTTTTCAACACTTTCACAAGTGCGAAAAGTGTTTTTTCCACATTAATACAAGTGCAAAAGGGGTTTCCTGCACCAACACAAGTGCGAAAAGTGGTTTTTCAACACTAACACAAGTGCGAAAAGTGGTTTTTCAACACTAACACAAGTGCGAAAAGTGGTTTTTCAACACTAACACAAGTGCGAAAAGTGGTTTTTCCACACTAATACAAGTGCAAAAGTGGTTTCCTGCACCAACACAAGTGCGAAAAGTGGTTTTTCAACACTAACACAAGTGCGAAAAGTGGTTTTTCAACACCAACACAAGTGCGAAAAGTGGTTTTTCAACACTATCGCAAGTGCAAAAAGTGTTTTTTCCACACTAATGCAAGTGCAAAAGTGGTTTCCTGCACCAACACAAGTGCGAAAAGTGGTTTTTCAACACTAACACAAGTGCGAAAAGTGGTTTTTCAACACTAACACAAGTGCGAAAAGTAGTTTTTCAACACTATCACAAGTGCAAAAAGTGTTTTTTCCACACTAATACAAGTGCGAAAAGTGGTTTTTCAACACTAACACAAGTGCGAAAAGTGGTTTTTCAACACTAACACAAGTGCGAAAAGTGGTTTTTCCACACTAATACAAGTGCAAAAGTGGTTTCCTGCACCAACACAAGTGCGAAAAGTAGTTTTTCAACACTAACACAAGTGCGAAAAGTGGTTTTTCAACACTAATACAAGTGCAAAAGTGGTTTCCTGCACCAACACAAGTGCGAAAAGTGTTTTTTCCACACTAATACAAGTGCAAAAGTGGTTTCCTGCACCAACACAAGTGCGAAAAGTGGTTTTTCAACACTATCACAAGTGCAAAAAGTGTTTTTTCCACACTAATACAAGTGCAAAAGTGGTTTCCTGCACCAACACAAGTGCGAAAAGTGGTTTTTCAACACTAACACAAGTGCGAAAAGTGGTTTTTCAACACTAACACAAGTGCGAAAAGTGGTTTCCTGCACCAACACAAGTGCGAAAAGTGGTTTTTCAACACTAACACAAGTGCGAAAAGTGGTTTTTCAACACTAACACAAGTGCGAAAAGTGTTTTTTCCACACTAATACAAGTGCAAAAGTGGTTTCCTGCACCAACACAAGTGCGAAAAGTGGTTTTTCAACACTAACACAAGTGCGAAAAGTGGTTTTTCAACACTAACACAAGTGCGAAAAGTGGTTTTTCCACACTAATACAAGTGCAAAAGTGGTTTCCTGCACCAACACAAGTGCGAAAAGTGGTTTTTCAACACTAACACAAGTGCGAAAAGTGGTTTTTCAACACTATCACAAGTGCAAAAGGTGTTTTTTCCACACTAATACAAGTGCAAAAGTGGTTTCCTGCACCAACACAAGTGCGAAAAGTGGTTTTTCAACACTAACACAAGTGCGAAAAGTGGTTTTTCAAAACTAACACAAGTGCGAAAAGTGTTTTTTCCACACTAACACAAGTGCAAAAGTGGTTTCCTGCACCAACACAAGTGCGAAAAGTGGTTTTTCAACACTAACACAAGTGCGAAAAGTGGTTTTTCAACACTAACACAAGTGCGAAAAGTGTTTTTTCCACACTAATACAAGTGCAAAGGTGGTTTCCTGCACCAACACAAGTGCGAAAAGTGGTTTTTCAACACTAACACAAGTACGAAAAGTGGTTTTTCAACACTAACACAAGTGCGAAAAGTGGTTTTTCCACACTAATACAAGTGCAACAGTGGTTTCCTGCACCAACACAAGTGCGAAAAGTGGTTTTTAAACACTAACGCAAGTACGAAAAGTGGTTTTTCAACTCTATCACAAGTGCAAAAAGTGTTTTTTCCACACTAATACAAGTGCAAAAGTGGTTTCCTGCACCAACACAAGTGCGAAAAGTGGTTTTTCAACACTAACACAAGTGCGAAAAGTGGTTTTTCAACACTAACACAATTGCGAAAAGTGTTTTTTCCACACTAATACAAATGCAAAAGTGGTTTCCTGCACAAACACAAGTGCGAAAAGTGGTTTTTCAACACTAACACAAGTGCGAAAAGTGGTTTTTCAACACTAACACAAGTGCGAAAAGTGGTTTTTCAACACAAACACAAGTGCGAAAAGTGATTTTTCAACACTATCACAAGTGCAAAAAGTGTTTTTTCCACACTAATACAAGTGCAAAACTGGTTTCCTGCACCAACACAAGTGCGAAAAGTGGTTTTTCAACACTAACACAAGTGCGAAAAGTGGTTTTTCAACACTAACACAAGTGTGAAAAGTGGTTTTTCAACACTAACACAAGTGCGAAAAGTGGTTTTTCAACACTAACACAAGTGCGAAAAGTGTTTTTTCCACACTAATACAAGTGCAAAAGTGGTTTCCTGCACCAACACAAGTGCGAAAAGTGGTTTTTCAACACTATCACAAGTGCAAAAAGTGTTTTTTCCACACTAATGCAAGTGCAAAAGTGGTTTCCTGCACCAACACAAGTGCGAAAAGTGGTTTTTCAACACTAACACAAGTGCGAAAAGTGGTTTTTCAACACTAACACAAGTGCGAAAAGTAGTTTTTCAACACTATCACAAGTGCAAAAAGTGTTTTTTCCACACTAATACAAGTGCAAAAGTGGTTTCCTGCACCAACACAAGTGCGAAATGTGGTTTTTCAACACTATCACAAGTGCAAAAAGTGTTTTTTCCACACTAATACAAGTGCAAAAGTTGTTTCCTGCACCAACACAAGTGCTAAAAGTGGTTTTTCAACACTAACACAAGTGCGAAAAGTGGTTTTTCAACACTAACACAAGTGCGAAAAGTGGTTTTTCCACACTAATACAAGTGCAAAAGTGGTTTCCTGCACCAACACAAGTGCGAAAAGTGTTTTTTCCACACTAATACAAGTGCAAAAGTGGTTTCCTGCACCAACACAAGTGCGAAAAGTGGTTTTTCAACACTATCACAAGTGCAAAAAGTGTTTTTTCCACACTAATGCAAGTGCAAAAGTGGTTTCCTGCACCAACACAAGTGCGAAAAGTGGTTTTTCAACACTAACACAAGTGCGAAAAGTGGTTTTTCAACACTAACACAAGTGCGAAAAGTAGTTTTTCAACACTATCACAAGTGCAAAAAGTGTTTTTTCCACACTAATACAAGTGCAAAAGTGGTTTCCTGCACCAACACAAGTGCGAAATGTGGTTTTTCAACACTATCACAAGTGCAAAAAGTGTTTTTTCCACACTAATACAAGTGCAAAAGTTGTTTCCTGCACCAACACAAGTGCTAAAAGTGGTTTTTCAACACTAACACAAGTGCAACAGTGGTTTCCTGCACCAACACAAGTGCGAAAAGTGGTTTTTAAACACTAACGCAAGTACGAAAAGTGGTTTTTCAACTCTATCACAAGTGCAAAAAGTGTTTTTTCCACACTAATACAAGTGCAAAAGTGGTTTCCTGCACCAACACAAGTGCGAAAAGTGGTTTTTCAACACTAACACAAGTGCGAAAAGTGGTTTTTCAACACTAACACAATTGCGAAAAGTGTTTTTTCCACACTAATACAAGTGCGAAAAGTGGTTTTGCAACACTATCACAAGTGCGAAAAGTGTTTTTTCCACATTAATACAAGTGCAAAAGGGGTTTCCTGCACCAACACAAGTGCGAAAAGTGGTTTTTCAACACTAACACAAGTGCGAAAAGTGGTTTTTCAACACTAACACAAGTGCGAAAAGTGGTTTTTCAACACTAACACAAGTGCGAAAAGTGGTTTTTCCACACTAATACAAGTGCAAAAGTGGTTTCCTGCACCAACACAAGTGCGAAAAGTGGTTTTTCAACACTAACACAAGTGCGAAAAGTGGTTTTTCAACACCAACACAAGTGCGAAAAGTGGTTTTTCAACACTATCGCAAGTGCAAAAAGTGTTTTTTCCACACTAATGCAAGTGCAAAAGTGGTTTCCTGCACCAACACAAGTGCGAAAAGTGGTTTTTCAACACTAACACAAGTGCGAAAAGTGGTTTTTCAACACTAACACAAGTGCGAAAAGTAGTTTTTCAACACTATCACAAGTGCAAAAAGTGTTTTTTCCACACTAATACAAGTGCGAAAAGTGGTTTTTCAACACTAACACAAGTGCGAAAAGTGGTTTTTCAACACTAACACAAGTGCGAAAAGTGGTTTTTCCACACTAATACAAGTGCAAAAGTGGTTTCCTGCACCAACACAAGTGCGAAAAGTAGTTTTTCAACACTAACACAAGTGCGAAAAGTGGTTTTTCAACACTAATACAAGTGCAAAAGTGGTTTCCTGCACCAACACAAGTGCGAAAAGTGTTTTTTCCACACTAATACAAGTGCAAAAGTGGTTTCCTGCACCAACACAAGTGCGAAAAGTGGTTTTTCAACACTATCACAAGTGCAAAAAGTGTTTTTTCCACACTAATACAAGTGCAAAAGTGGTTTCCTGCACCAACACAAGTGCGAAAAGTGGTTTTTCAACACTAACACAAGTGCGAAAAGTGGTTTTTCAACACTAACACAAGTGCGAAAAGTGGTTTCCTGCACCAACACAAGTGCGAAAAGTGGTTTTTCAACACTAACACAAGTGCGAAAAGTGGTTTTTCAACACTAACACAAGTGCGAAAAGTGTTTTTTCCACACTAATACAAGTGCAAAAGTGGTTTCCTGCACCAACACAAGTGCGAAAAGTGGTTTTTCAACACTAACACAAGTGCGAAAAGTGGTTTTTCAACACTAACACAAGTGCGAAAAGTGGTTTTTCCACACTAATACAAGTGCAAAAGTGGTTTCCTGCACCAACACAAGTGCGAAAAGTGGTTTTTCAACACTAACACAAGTGCGAAAAGTGGTTTTTCAACACTATCACAAGTGCAAAAGGTGTTTTTTCCACACTAATACAAGTGCAAAAGTGGTTTCCTGCACCAACACAAGTGCGAAAAGTGGTTTTTCAACACTAACACAAGTGCGAAAAGTGGTTTTTCAAAACTAACACAAGTGCGAAAAGTGTTTTTTCCACACTAACACAAGTGCAAAAGTGGTTTCCTGCACCAACACAAGTGCGAAAAGTGGTTTTTCAACACTAACACAAGTGCGAAAAGTGGTTTTTCAACACTAACACAAGTGCGAAAAGTGTTTTTTCCACACTAATACAAGTGCAAAGGTGGTTTCCTGCACCAACACAAGTGCGAAAAGTGGTTTTTCAACACTAACACAAGTACGAAAAGTGGTTTTTCAACACTAACACAAGTGCGAAAAGTGGTTTTTCCACACTAATACAAGTGCAACAGTGGTTTCCTGCACCAACACAAGTGCGAAAAGTGGTTTTTAAACACTAACGCAAGTACGAAAAGTGGTTTTTCAACTCTATCACAAGTGCAAAAAGTGTTTTTTCCACACTAATACAAGTGCAAAAGTGGTTTCCTGCACCAACACAAGTGCGAAAAGTGGTTTTTCAACACTAACACAAGTGCGAAAAGTGGTTTTTCAACACTAACACAATTGCGAAAAGTGTTTTTTCCACACTAATACAAATGCAAAAGTGGTTTCCTGCACAAACACAAGTGCGAAAAGTGGTTTTTCAACACTAACACAAGTGCGAAAAGTGGTTTTTCAACACTAACACAAGTGCGAAAAGTGGTTTTTCAACACAAACACAAGTGCGAAAAGTGATTTTTCAACACTATCACAAGTGCAAAAAGTGTTTTTTCCACACTAATACAAGTGCAAAACTGGTTTCCTGCACCAACACAAGTGCGAAAAGTGGTTTTTCAACACTAACACAAGTGCGAAAAGTGGTTTTTCAACACTAACACAAGTGTGAAAAGTGGTTTTTCAACACTAACACAAGTGCGAAAAGTGGTTTTTCAACACTAACACAAGTGCGAAAAGTGTTTTTTCCACACTAATACAAGTGCAAAAGTGGTTTCCTGCACCAACACAAGTGCGAAAAGTGGTTTTTCAACACTATCACAAGTGCAAAAAGTGTTTTTTCCACACTAATGCAAGTGCAAAAGTGGTTTCCTGCACCAACACAAGTGCGAAAAGTGGTTTTTCAACACTAACACAAGTGCGAAAAGTGGTTTTTCAACACTAACACAAGTGCGAAAAGTAGTTTTTCAACACTATCACAAGTGCAAAAAGTGTTTTTTCCACACTAATACAAGTGCAAAAGTGGTTTCCTGCACCAACACAAGTGCGAAATGTGGTTTTTCAACACTATCACAAGTGCAAAAAGTGTTTTTTCCACACTAATACAAGTGCAAAAGTTGTTTCCTGCACCAACACAAGTGCTAAAAGTGGTTTTTCAACACTAACACAAGTGCGAAAAGTGGTTTTTCAACACTAACACAAGTGCGAAAAGTGGTTTTTCCACACTAATACAAGTGCAAAAGTGGTTTCCTGCACCAACACAAGTGCGAAAAGTGTTTTTTCCACACTAATACAAGTGCAAAAGTGGTTTCCTGCACCAACACAAGTGCGAAAAGTGGTTTTTCAACACTATCACAAGTGCAAAAAGTGTTTTTTCCACACTAATGCAAGTGCAAAAGTGGTTTCCTGCACCAACACAAGTGCGAAAAGTGGTTTTTCAACACTAACACAAGTGCGAAAAGTGGTTTTTCAACACTAACACAAGTGCGAAAAGTAGTTTTTCAACACTATCACAAGTGCAAAAAGTGTTTTTTCCACACTAATACAAGTGCAAAAGTGGTTTCCTGCACCAACACAAGTGCGAAATGTGGTTTTTCAACACTATCACAAGTGCAAAAAGTGTTTTTTCCACACTAATACAAGTGCAAAAGTTGTTTCCTGCACCAACACAAGTGCTAAAAGTGGTTTTTCAACACTAACACAAGTGCAACAGTGGTTTCCTGCACCAACACAAGTGCGAAAAGTGGTTTTTAAACACTAACGCAAGTACGAAAAGTGGTTTTTCAACTCTATCACAAGTGCAAAAAGTGTTTTTTCCACACTAATACAAGTGCAAAAGTGGTTTCCTGCACCAACACAAGTGCGAAAAGTGGTTTTTCAACACTAACACAAGTGCGAAAAGTGGTTTTTCAACACTAACACAATTGCGAAAAGTGTTTTTTCCACACTAATACAAATGCAAAAGTGGTTTCCTGCACCAACACAAGTGCGAAAAGTGGTTTTTCAACACTTTCACAAGTGCGAAAAGTGGTTTTTCAACACTTTCACAAGTGCGAAAAGTGTTTTTTCCACATTAATACAAGTGCAAAAGGGGTTTCCTGCACCAACACAAGTGCGAAAAGTGGTTTTTCAACACTAACACAAGTGCGAAAAGTGGTTTTTCAACACTAACACAAGTGCGAAAAGTGGTTTTTCAACACTAACACAAGTGCGAAAAGTGGTTTTTCCACACTAATACAAGTGCAAAAGTGGTTTCCTGCACCAACACAAGTGCGAAAAGTGGTTTTTCAACACTAACACAAGTGCGAAAAGTGGTTTTTCAACACCAACACAAGTGCGAAAAGTGGTTTTTCAACACTATCGCAAGTGCAAAAAGTGTTTTTTCCACACTAATGCAAGTGCAAAAGTGGTTTCCTGCACCAACACAAGTGCGAAAAGTGGTTTTTCAACACTAACACAAGTGCGAAAAGTGGTTTTTCAACACTAACACAAGTGCGAAAAGTAGTTTTTCAACACTATCACAAGTGCAAAAAGTGTTTTTTCCACACTAATACAAGTGCGAAAAGTGGTTTTTCAACACTAACACAAGTGCGAAAAGTGGTTTTTCAACACTAACACAAGTGCGAAAAGTGGTTTTTCCACACTAATACAAGTGCAAAAGTGGTTTCCTGCACCAACACAAGTGCGAAAAGTAGTTTTTCAACACTAACACAAGTGCGAAAAGTGGTTTTTCAACACTAATACAAGTGCAAAAGTGGTTTCCTGCACCAACACAAGTGCGAAAAGTGTTTTTTCCACACTAATACAAGTGCAAAAGTGGTTTCCTGCACCAACACAAGTGCGAAAAGTGGTTTTTCAACACTATCACAAGTGCAAAAAGTGTTTTTTCCACACTAATACAAGTGCAAAAGTGGTTTCCTGCACCAACACAAGTGCGAAAAGTGGTTTTTCAACACTAACACAAGTGCGAAAAGTGGTTTTTCAACACTAACACAAGTGCGAAAAGTGGTTTCCTGCACCAACACAAGTGCGAAAAGTGGTTTTTCAACACTAACACAAGTGCGAAAAGTGGTTTTTCAACACTAACACAAGTGCGAAAAGTGTTTTTTCCACACTAATACAAGTGCAAAAGTGGTTTCCTGCACCAACACAAGTGCGAAAAGTGGTTTTTCAACACTAACACAAGTGCGAAAAGTGGTTTTTCAACACTAACACAAGTGCGAAAAGTGGTTTTTCCACACTAATACAAGTGCAAAAGTGGTTTCCTGCACCAACACAAGTGCGAAAAGTGGTTTTTCAACACTAACACAAGTGCGAAAAGTGGTTTTTCAACACTATCACAAGTGCAAAAGGTGTTTTTTCCACACTAATACAAGTGCAAAAGTGGTTTCCTGCACCAACACAAGTGCGAAAAGTGGTTTTTCAACACTAACACAAGTGCGAAAAGTGGTTTTTCAAAACTAACACAAGTGCGAAAAGTGTTTTTTCCACACTAACACAAGTGCAAAAGTGGTTTCCTGCACCAACACAAGTGCGAAAAGTGGTTTTTCAACACTAACACAAGTGCGAAAAGTGGTTTTTCAACACTAACACAAGTGCGAAAAGTGTTTTTTCCACACTAATACAAGTGCAAAGGTGGTTTCCTGCACCAACACAAGTGCGAAAAGTGGTTTTTCAACACTAACACAAGTACGAAAAGTGGTTTTTCAACACTAACACAAGTGCGAAAAGTGGTTTTTCCACACTAATACAAGTGCAACAGTGGTTTCCTGCACCAACACAAGTGCGAAAAGTGGTTTTTAAACACTAACGCAAGTACGAAAAGTGGTTTTTCAACTCTATCACAAGTGCAAAAAGTGTTTTTTCCACACTAATACAAGTGCAAAAGTGGTTTCCTGCACCAACACAAGTGCGAAAAGTGGTTTTTCAACACTAACACAAGTGCGAAAAGTGGTTTTTCAACACTAACACAATTGCGAAAAGTGTTTTTTCCACACTAATACAAATGCAAAAGTGGTTTCCTGCACAAACACAAGTGCGAAAAGTGGTTTTTCAACACTAACACAAGTGCGAAAAGTGGTTTTTCAACACTAACACAAGTGCGAAAAGTGGTTTTTCAACACAAACACAAGTGCGAAAAGTGATTTTTCAACACTATCACAAGTGCAAAAAGTGTTTTTTCCACACTAATACAAGTGCAAAACTGGTTTCCTGCACCAACACAAGTGCGAAAAGTGGTTTTTCAACACTAACACAAGTGCGAAAAGTGGTTTTTCAACACTAACACAAGTGTGAAAAGTGGTTTTTCAACACTAACACAAGTGCGAAAAGTGGTTTTTCAACACTAACACAAGTGCGAAAAGTGTTTTTTCCACACTAATACAAGTGCAAAAGTGGTTTCCTGCACCAACACAAGTGCGAAAAGTGGTTTTTCAACACTATCACAAGTGCAAAAAGTGTTTTTTCCACACTAATGCAAGTGCAAAAGTGGTTTCCTGCACCAACACAAGTGCGAAAAGTGGTTTTTCAACACTAACACAAGTGCGAAAAGTGGTTTTTCAACACTAACACAAGTGCGAAAAGTAGTTTTTCAACACTATCACAAGTGCAAAAAGTGTTTTTTCCACACTAATACAAGTGCAAAAGTGGTTTCCTGCACCAACACAAGTGCGAAATGTGGTTTTTCAACACTATCACAAGTGCAAAAAGTGTTTTTTCCACACTAATACAAGTGCAAAAGTTGTTTCCTGCACCAACACAAGTGCTAAAAGTGGTTTTTCAACACTAACACAAGTGCGAAAAGTGGTTTTTCAACACTAACACAAGTGCGAAAAGTGGTTTTTCCACACTAATACAAGTGCAAAAGTGGTTTCCTGCACCAACACAAGTGCGAAAAGTGTTTTTTCCACACTAATACAAGTGCAAAAGTGGTTTCCTGCACCAACACAAGTGCGAAAATTGGTTTTTCAACACTATCACAAGTGCAAAAAGTGTTTTTTCCACACTAATACAAGTGCAAAAGTGGTTTCCTGCACCAACACAAGTGCGAAAAGTGGTTTTTCAACACTATCACAAGTGCAAAAAGTGTTTTTTCCACACTAATACAAGTGCAAAAGTGGTTTCCTGCACCAACACAAGTGCGAAAAGTGGTTTTTCAGCACTAACACAAGTGCGAAAAGTGGTTTTTCAACACTAACACAAGTGCGAAAAGTGGTTTCCTGCACCAACACAAGTGCGAAAAGTGGTTTTTCAACACTAACACAAGTGCGAAAAGTGGTTTTTCAACACTAACACAAGTGCGAAAAGTGTTTTTTCCACACGAATACAAGTGCAAAAGTGGTTTCCTGCACCAACACAAGTGCGAAAAGTGGTTTTTCAACACTAACACAAGTGCGAAAAGTGGTTTTTCAACACTTACACAAGTGCGAAAAGTGTTTTTTCCACATTAATACAAGTGCAAAAGGGGTTTCCTGCACCAACACAAGTGCAAAAAGTGGTTTTTCAACACTAACACAAGTGCGAAAAGTGGTTTTTCAACACTAACACAAGTGCGAAAAGTGGTTTTTCAACACTAACACAAGTGCGAAAAGTGGTTTTTCCACACTAATACAAGTGCAAAAGTGGTTTCCTGCACCAACACAAGTGCGAAAAGTGGTTTTTCAACACTAACACAAGTGCGAAAAGTGGTTTTTCAACACCAACACAAGTGCGAAAAGTGGTTTTTCAACACTAACACAAGTGCGAAAAGTGTTTTTTCCACACTAATACAAGTGCAAAAGTGGTTTCCTGCACCAACACAAGTGCGAAAAGTGGTTTTTCAACACTATCACAAGTGCAAAAAGTGTTTTTTCCACACTAATGCAAGTGCAAAAGTGGTTTCCTGCACCAACACAAGTGCGAACAGTGGTTTTTCAACACTAACACAAGTGCGAAAAGTGGTTTTTCAACACTAACACAAGTGCGAAAATTAGTTTTTCAACACTATCACAAGTGCAAAAAGTGTTTTTTCCACACTAATACAAGTGCGAAAAGTGGTTTTTCAACACTAACACAAGTGCGAAAAGTGGTTTTTCAACACTAACACAAGTGCGAAAAGTGGTTTTTTTCACACTAATACAAGTGCAAAAGTGGTTTCCTGCAACAACACAAGTGCGAAAAGTAGTTTTTCAACACTAACACAAGTGCGAAAAGTGGTTTTTCAACACTAATACAAGTGCAAAAGTGGTTTCCTGCACCAACACAAGTGCGAAAAGTGTTTTTTCCACACTAATACAAGTGCAAAAGTGGTTTCCTGCACCAACACAAGTGCGAAAAGTGGTTTTTCAACACTAACACAAGTGCGAAAAGTGGTTTTTCAACACCAACACAAGTGCGAAAAGTGGTTTTTCAACACTAACACAAGTGCGAAAAGTGTTTTTTCCACACTAATACAAGTGCAAAAGTGGTTTCCTGCACCAACACAAGTGCGAAAAGTGGTTTTTCAACACTATCACAAGTGCAAAAAGTGTTTTTTCCACACTAATGCAAGTGCAAAAGTGGTTTCCTGCACCAACACAAGTGCGAACAGTGGTTTTTCAACACTAACACAAGTGCGAAAAGTGGTTTTTCAACACTAACACAAGTGCGAAAATTAGTTTTTCAACACTATCACAAGTGCAAAAAGTGTTTTTTCAGCACTAATACAAGTGCGAAAAGTGGTTTTTCAACACTAACACAAGTGCGAAAAGTGGTTTTTCAACACTAACACAAGTGCGAAAAGTGGTTTTTTCCACACTAATACAAGTGCAAAAGTGGTTTCCTGCAACAACACAAGTGCGAAAAGTAGTTTTTCAACACTAACACAAGTGCGAAAAGTGGTTTTTCAACACTAATACAAGTGCAAAAGTGGTTTCCTGCACCAACACAAGTGCGAAAAGTGTTTTTTCCACACTAATACAAGTGCAAAAGTGGTTTCCTGCACCAACACAAGTGCGAAAAGTGGTTTTTCAACACTATCACAAGTGCAAAAAGTTTTTTTTCCACACTAATACAAGTGCAAAAGTGGTTTCCTGCACCAACACAAGTGCGAAAAGTGGTTTTTCAACACTAACACAAGTGCGAAAAGTGGTTTTTCAACACTAACACAAGTGCGAAAAGTGGTTTCCTGCACCAACACAAGTGCGAAAAGTGGTTTTTCAACACTAACACAAGTGCGAAAAGTGGTTTTTCAACACTAACACAAGTGCGAAAAGTGTTTTTTCCACACTAATACAAGTGCAAAAGTGGTTTCCTGCACCAACACAAGTGCGAAAAGTGGTTTTTCAACACTAACACAAGTGCGAAAAGTGGTTTTTCAACACTAACACAAGTGCGAAAAGTGGTTTTTTCCACACTAATACAAGTGCAAAAGTGGTTTCCTGCACCAACACAAGTGCGAAAAGTGGTTTTTCAACACTAACACAAGTGCGAAAAGTGGTTTTTCAACACTATCACAAGTGCAAAAGGTGTTTTTTCCACACTAATACAAGTGCAAAAGTGGTTTCCTGCACCAACACAAGTGCGAAAAGTGGTTTTTCAACACTAACACAAGTGCGAAAAGTGGTTTTTCAAAACTAACACAAGTGCGAAAAGTGTTTTTTCCACACTAATACAAGTGCAAAAGTGGTTTCCTGCACCAACACAAGTGCGAAAAGTGGTTTTTCAACACTAACACAAGTGCGAAAAGTGGTTTTTCAACACTAACACAAGTGCAAAAAGTGGTTTTTCCACACTAATACAAGTGCAAAGGTGGTTTCCTGCACCAACACAAGTGCGAAAAGTGGTTTTTCAACACTAACACAAGTACGAAAAGTGGTTTTTCAACACTAACACAAGTGCGAAAAGTGGTTTTTCCACACTAATACAAGTGCAAAAGTGGTTTCCTGCACCAACACAAGTGCGAAAAGTGGTTTTTAAACACTAACGCAAGTGCGAAAAGTGGTTTTTCAACTCTATCACAAGTGCAAAAAGTGTTTTTTCCACACTAATACAAGTGCAAAAGTGGTTTCCTTCACCAACACAAGTGCGAAAAGTGGTTTTTCAACACTAACACAAGTGCGAAAAGTGGTTTTTCAACACTAACACAATTGCGAAAGTGTTTTTTCCACACTAATACAAATGCAAAAGTGGTTTCCTGCACAAACACAAGTGCGAAAAGTGGTTTTTCAACACTAACACAAGTGCGAAAAGTGGTTTTTCAACACTAACACAAGTGCGAAAAGTGGTTTTTCCACACTAATACAAGTGCAAAAGTGGTTTCCTGCACCAACACAAGTGCGAAAAGTGGTTTTTCAACACTAACACAAGTGCGAAAAGTGGTTTTTCAACACTATCACAAGTGCGAAAAGTGTTTTTTCCACACTAATACAAGTGCAAAAGTGGTTTCCTGCAACAACACAAGTGCGATAAGTGGTTTTTCAACACCATCACAAGTGCAAAAAGTGTTTTTTCCACACTAATACAAGTGCAAAAGTGGTTTCCTGCACCAACACAAGTGCGAAAAGTGGTTTTGCAACACTATCACAAGTGCAAAAAGTGTTTTTTCCACACTAATACAAGTGCAAAAGTGGTTTCCTGCACCAACACAAGTGCGAAAAGTGGTTTTTCAACACTAACACAAGTGCGAAAAGTGGTTTTTCAACACTAACACAAGTGCGAAAAGTGGTTTTTCAACACTAACACAAGTGCGAAAAGTGGTTTCCTGCACCAACACAAGTGCGAAAAGTGGTTTTTCAACACTAACACAAGTGCGAAAAGTGGTTTTTCAACACTAACACAAGTGCGAAAAGTGTTTTTTCCACACTAATACAAGTGCAAAGGTGGTTTCCTGCACCAACACAAGTGCGAAAAGTGGTTTTTCAACACTAACACAAGTGCGAAAAGTGGTTTTTCAACACTAACACAAGTGCGAAAAGTGGTTTTTCAACACTAACACAAGTGCGAAAAGTGGTTTTTCAACACTAACACAAGTGCGAAAAGTGGTTTTTCAACACTAATACAAGTGCAAAAGTGGTTTCCTGCACCAACACAAGTGCGAAAAGTGGTTTTTCAACACGATCACAAGTGCAAAAAGTATTTTTTCCACACTAATACAAGTGCAAAAGTGGTTTCCTGCACCAACACAAGTGCGAAAAGTGGTTTTTCAACACTAACACAAGTGCGAAAAGTGGTTTTTAAACACTAACACAAGTGCGAAAAGTGGTTTTTCAACAATAATACAAGTGCAAAAGTGGTTTCCTGCACCAACACAAGTGCGAAAAGTGGTTTTTCAACACGATCACAAGTGCGAAAAGTGGTTTTTCCACACTAATACAAGTGCAAAAGTGGTTTCCTGCACCAACACAAGTGCGAAAAGTGGTTTTTCAACACTAACACAAGTGCGAAAAGTGGTTTTTCAACACTAACACAATTGCGAAAAGTGTTTTTTCCACACTAATACAAGTGCAAAAGTGGTTTCCTGCACAAACACAAGTGCGAAAAGTGGTTTTTCAACACTAACACAAGTGCGAAAAGTGGTTTTTCAACACTAACACAAGTGCGAAAAGTGGTTTTTCCACACTAATACAAGTGCAAAAGTGGTTTCCTGCACCAACACAAGTGCGAAATGTTGTTTTTCAACACTAACACAAGTGCGAAAAGTGGTTTTTCAACACTATCACAAGTGCAAAAAGTGTTTTTTCCACACTAATACAAGTGCAAAAGTGGTTTCCTGCACCAACACAAGTGCGATAAGTGGTTTTTCAACACCATCACAAGTGCAAAAAGTGTTTTTTCCACACTAATACAAGTGCAAAAGTGGTTTCCTGCACCAACACAAGTGCAAAAAGTGGTTTTGCAACACTATCACAAGTGCAAAACGTGTTTTTTCCACACTAATACAAGTGCAAAAGTGGTTTCCTGCACCAACACAAGTGCGAAAAGTGGTTTTTCAACACTAACACAAGTGCGAAAAGTGGTTTTTCAACACTAACACAAGTGCGAAAAGTGGTTTTTCAACACTAACACAAGTGCGAAAAGTGGTTTCCTGCACCAACACAAGTGCGAAAAGTGGTTTTTCAACACTAACACAAGTGCGAAAAGTGGTTTTTCAACACTAACACAAGTGCGAAAAGTGTTTTTTCCACACTAATACAAGTGCAAAGGTGGTTTCCTGCACCAACACAAGTGCGAAAAGTGGTTTTTCAACACTAACACAAGTGCAAAAAGTGGTTTTTCAACACTAACACAAGTGCGAAAAGTGGTTTTTCAACACTAACACAAGTGCGAAAAGTGGTTTTTCAACACTAACACAAGTGCGAAAAGTGGTTTTTCAACACTAATACAAGTGCAAACGTGGTTTCCTGCACCAACACAAGTGCGAAAAGTGGTTTTTCAACACGATCACAAGTGCAAAAAGTATTTTTTCCACACTAATACAAGTGCAAAAGTGGTTTCCTGCACCAACACAAGTGCGAAAAGTGGTTTTTCAACACTAACACAAGTGCGAAAAGTGGTTTTTCAACACTAACACAAGTGCGAAAAGTGGTTTTTCAACACTAATACAAGTGCAAAAGTGGTTTCCTGCACCAACACAAGTGCGAAAAGTGGTTTTTCAACACTAACACAAGTGCGAAAAGTGGTTTTTCAACACTAACACAAGTGCGAAAAGTGGTTTTTCAACACTAACACAAGTGCGAAAAGTGGTTTCCTGCACCAACACAAGTGCGAAAAGTGGTTTTTCAACACTAACACAAGTGCGAAAAGTGGTTTTTCAACACTAACACAAGTGCGAAAAGTGTTTTTTCCACACTAATACAAGTGCAAAGGTAGTTTCCTGCACCAACACAAGTGCGAAAAGTGGTTTTTCAACACTAACACAAGTGCGAAAAGTGGTTTTTCAACACTAACACAAGTGCGAAAAGTGGTTTTTCCACACTAATACAAGTGCGAAAAGTGGTTTTTCAACTCTATCACAAGTGCAAAAAGTGTTTTTTCCACACTAATACAAGTGCAAAAGTGGTTTCCTGCACCAACACAAGTGCGAAAAGTGGTTTTTCAACACTAACACAAGTGCGAAAAGTGGTTTTTCAACACTATCACAAGTGCAAAAAGTGTTTTTTCCACACTAATACAAGTGCAAAAGTGGTTTCCTGCACCAACACAGGTGCGAAAAGTGGTTTTCAACACTAACACAAGTGCGAAAAGTGGTTTCCTGCACCAACACAAGTGCTAAAAGTGGTTTTTCAACACTAACACAAGTGCGAAAAGTGGTTTTTCAACACTAACACAAGTGCAAAAAGTGGTTTTGCCACACTAATACAAGTGCAAAAGTGGTTTCCTGCACCAACACAAGTGCGAAAAGTGGTTTTTCAACACTAACACAAGTGCGAAAAGTGGTTTTTCAACACTATCACAAGTGCAAAAAGTGTTTTTTCAACACTAACACAATTGCGAAAAGTGTTTTTTCCACACTAATACAAGTGCAAAAGTGGTTTCCTGCACCAACACAAGTGCGAAAAGTGGTTTTTCAACACGATCACAAGTGCGAAAAGTGGTTTTTCCACACTAATACAAGTGCAAAAGTGGTTTCCTGCACCAACACAAGTGCGAAAAGTGGTTTTTCAACACTAACACAAGTGCGAAAAGTGGTTTTTCAACACTAACACAATTGCGAAAAGTGTTTTTTCCACACTAATACAAGTGCAAAAGTGGTTTCCTGCACAAACACAAGTGCGAAAAGTGGTTTTTCAACACTAACACAAGTGCGAAAAGTGGTTTTTCAACACTAACACAAGTGCGAAAAGTGGTTTTTCCACACTAATACAAGTGCAAAAGTGGTTTCCTGCACCAACACAAGTGCGAAATGTTGTTTTTCAACACTAACACAAGTGCGAAAAGTGGTTTTTCAACACTATCACAAGTGCAAAAAGTGTTTTTTCCACACTAATACAAGTGCAAAAGTGGTTTCCTGCACCAACACAAGTGCGATAAGTGGTTTTTCAACACCATCACAAGTGCAAAAAGTGTTTTTTCCACACTAATACAAGTGCAAAAGTGGTTTCCTGCACCAACACAAGTGCAAAAAGTGGTTTTGCAACACTATCACAAGTGCAAAACGTGTTTTTTCCACACTAATACAAGTGCAAAAGTGGTTTCCTGCACCAACACAAGTGCGAAAAGTGGTTTTTCAACACTAACACAAGTGCGAAAAGTGGTTTTTCAACACTAACACAAGTGCGAAAAGTGGTTTTTCAACACTAACACAAGTGCGAAAAGTGGTTTCCTGCACCAACACAAGTGCGAAAAGTGGTTTTTCAACACTAACACAAGTGCGAAAAGTGGTTTTTCAACACTAACACAAGTGCGAAAAGTGTTTTTTCCACACTAATACAAGTGCAAAGGTGGTTTCCTGCACCAACACAAGTGCGAAAAGTGGTTTTTCAACACTAACACAAGTGCAAAAAGTGGTTTTTCAACACTAACACAAGTGCGAAAAGTGGTTTTTCAACACTAACACAAGTGCGAAAAGTGGTTTTTCAACACTAACACAAGTGCGAAAAGTGGTTTTTCAACACTAATACAAGTGCAAACGTGGTTTCCTGCACCAACACAAGTGCGAAAAGTGGTTTTTCAACACGATCACAAGTGCAAAAAGTATTTTTTCCACACTAATACAAGTGCAAAAGTGGTTTCCTGCACCAACACAAGTGCGAAAAGTGGTTTTTCAACACTAACACAAGTGCGAAAAGTGGTTTTTCAACACTAACACAAGTGCGAAAAGTGGTTTTTCAACACTAATACAAGTGCAAAAGTGGTTTCCTGCACCAACACAAGTGCGAAAAGTGGTTTTTCAACACTAACACAAGTGCGAAAAGTGGTTTTTCAACACTAACACAAGTGCGAAAAGTGGTTTTTCAACACTAACACAAGTGCGAAAAGTGGTTTCCTGCACCAACACAAGTGCGAAAAGTGGTTTTTCAACACTAACACAAGTGCGAAAAGTGGTTTTTCAACACTAACACAAGTGCGAAAAGTGTTTTTTCCACACTAATACAAGTGCAAAGGTAGTTTCCTGCACCAACACAAGTGCGAAAAGTGGTTTTTCAACACTAACACAAGTGCGAAAAGTGGTTTTTCAACACTAACACAAGTGCGAAAAGTGGTTTTTCCACACTAATACAAGTGCAAAAGTGGTTTCCTGCACCAACACAAGTGCGAAAAGTGGTTTTTCAACACTAATGCAAGTGCGAAAAGTGGTTTTTCAACTCTATCACAAGTGCAAAAAGTGTTTTTTCCACACTAATACAAGTGCAAAAGTGGTTTCCTGCACCAACACAAGTGCGAAAAGTGGTTTTTCAACACTAACACAAGTGCGAAAAGTGGTTTTTCAACACTATCACAAGTGCAAAAAGTGTTTTTTCCACACTAACACAAGTGCGAAAAGTGGTTTCCTGCACCAACACAAGTGCGAAAAGTGGTTTTTCAACACTAACACAAGTGCGAAAAGTGGTTTTTCAACACTAACACAAGTGCGAAAAGTGTTTTTTCCACACGAATACAAGTGCAAAAGTGGTTTCCTGCACCAACACAAGTGCGAAAAGTGGTTTTTCAACACTAACACAAGTGCGAAAAGTGGTTTTTCAACACTTTCACAAGTGCGAAAAGTGTTTTTTCCACATTAATACAAATGCAAAAGGGGTTTCCTGCACCAACACAAGTGCGAAAAGTGGTTTTTCAACACTAACACAAGTGCGAAAAGTGGTTTTTCAACACTAACACAAGTGCGAAAAGTGGTTTTTCAACACTAACACAAGTGCGAAAAGTGATTTTTCCACACTAATACAAGTGCAAAAGTGGTTTCCTGCACCAACACAAGTGCGAAAAGTGGTTTTTCAACACTAACACAAGTGCGAAAAGTGGTTTTTCAACACCAACACAAGTGCGAAAAGTGGTTTTTCAACACTATCACAAGTGCAAAAAGTGTTTTTTCCACACTAATGCAAGTGCAAAAGTGGTTTCCTGCACCAACACAAGTGCGAAAAGTGGTTTTTCAACACTAACACAAGTGCGAAAAGTGGTTTTTCAACACTAACACAAGTGCGAAAAGTAGTTTTTCAACACTATCACAAGTGCAAAAAGTGTTTTTTCCACACTAATACAAGTGCGAAAAGTGGTTTTTCAACACTAACACAAGTGCGAAAAGTGGTTTTTCAACACTAACACAAGTGCGAAAAGTGGTTTTTCCACACTAATACAAGTGCAAAAGTGGTTTCCTGCACCAACACAAGTGCGAAAAGTAGTTTTTCAACACTAACACAAGTGCGAAAAGTGGTTTTTCAACACTAATACAAGTGCAAAAGTGGTTTCCTGCACCAACACAAGTGCGAAAAGTGTTTTTTCCACACTAATACAAGTGCAAAAGTGGTTTCCTGCACCAACACAAGTGCGAAAAGTGGTTTTTCAACACTATCACAAGTGCAAAAAGTGTTTTTTCCACACTAATACAAGTGCAAAAGTGGTTTCCTGCACCAACACAAGTGCGAAAAGTGGTTTTTCAACACTAACACAAGTGCGAAAAGTGGTTTTTCAACACTAACACAAGTGCGAAAAGTGGTTTCCTGCACCAACACAAGTGCGAAAAGTGGTTTTTCAACACTAACACAAGTGCGAAAAGTGGTTTTTCAACACTAACACAAGTGCGAAAAGTGTTTTTTCCACACTAATACAAGTGCAAAAGTGGTTTCCTGCACCAACACAAGTGCGAAAAGTGGTTTTTCAACACTAACACAAGTGCGAAAAGTGGTTTTTCAACACTAACACAAGTGCGAAAAGTGGTTTTTCCACACTAATACAAGTGCAAAAGTGGTTTCCTGCACCAACACAAGTGCGAAAAGTGGTTTTTCAACACTAACACAAGTGCGAAAAGTGGTTTTTCAACACTATCACAAGTGCAAAAGGTGTTTTTTCCACACTAATACAAGTGCAAAAGTGGTTTCCTGCACCAACACAAGTGCGAAAAGTGGTTTTTCAACACTAACACAAGTGCGAAAAGTGGTTTTTCAAAACTAACACAAGTGCGAAAAGTGTTTTTTCCACACTAACACAAGTGCAAAAGTGGTTTCCTGCACCAACACAAGTGCGAAAAGTGGTTTTTCAACACTAACACAAGTGCGAAAAGTGGTTTTTCAACACTAACACAAGTGCGAAAAGTGTTTTTTCCACACTAATACAAGTGCAAAGGTGGTTTCCTGCACCAACACAAGTGCGAAAAGTGGTTTTTCAACACTAACACAAGTACGAAAAGTGGTTTTTCAACACTAACACAAGTGCGAAAAGTGGTTTTTCCACACTAATACAAGTGCAACAGTGGTTTCCTGCACCAACACAAGTGCGAAAAGTGGTTTTTAAACACTAACGCAAGTACGAAAAGTGGTTTTTCAACTCTATCACAAGTGCAAAAAGTGTTTTTTCCACACTAATACAAGTGCAAAAGTGGTTTCCTGCACCAACACAAGTGCGAAAAGTGGTTTTTCAACACTAACACAAGTGCAAAAAGTGGTTTTTCAACACTAACACAATTGCGAAAAGTGTTTTTTCCACACTAATACAAATGCAAAAGTGGTTTCCTGCACCAACACAAGTGCGAAAAGTGGTTTTTCAACACTTTCACAAGTGCGAAAAGTGGTTTTTCAACACTTTCACAAGTGCGAAAAGTGTTTTTTCCACATTAATACAAGTGCAAAAGGGGTTTCCTGCACCAACACAAGTGCGAAAAGTGGTTTTTCAACACTAACACAAGTGCGAAAAGTGGTTTTTCAACACTAACACAAGTGCGAAAAGTGGTTTTTCAACACTAACACAAGTGCGAAAAGTGGTTTTTCCACACTAATACAAGTGCAAAAGTGGTTTCCTGCACCAACACAAGTGCGAAAAGTGGTTTTTCAACACTAACACAAGTGCGAAAAGTGGTTTTTCAACACCAACACAAGTGCGAAAAGTGGTTTTTCAACACTATCGCAAGTGCAAAAAGTGTTTTTTCCACACTAATGCAAGTGCAAAAGTGGTTTCCTGCACCAACACAAGTGCGAAAAGTGGTTTTTCAACACTAACACAAGTGCGAAAAGTGGTTTTTCAACACTAACACAAGTGCGAAAAGTAGTTTTTCAACACTATCACAAGTGCAAAAAGTGTTTTTTCCACACTAATACAAGTGCGAAAAGTGGTTTTTCAACACTAACACAAGTGCGAAAAGTGGTTTTTCAACACTAACACAAGTGCGAAAAGTGGTTTTTCCACACTAATACAAGTGCAAAAGTGGTTTCCTGCACCAACACAAGTGCGAAAAGTAGTTTTTCAACACTAACACAAGTGCGAAAAGTGGTTTTTCAACACTAATACAAGTGCAAAAGTGGTTTCCTGCACCAACACAAGTGCGAAAAGTGTTTTTTCCACACTAATACAAGTGCAAAAGTGGTTTCCTGCACCAACACAAGTGCGAAAAGTGGTTTTTCAACACTATCACAAGTGCAAAAAGTGTTTTTTCCACACTAATACAAGTGCAAAAGTGGTTTCCTGCACCAACACAAGTGCGAAAAGTGGTTTTTCAACACTAACACAAGTGCGAAAAGTGGTTTTTCAACACTAACACAAGTGCGAAAAGTGGTTTCCTGCACCAACACAAGTGCGAAAAGTGGTTTTTCAACACTAACACAAGTGCGAAAAGTGGTTTTTCAACACTAACACAAGTGCGAAAAGTGTTTTTTCCACACTAATACAAGTGCAAAAGTGGTTTCCTGCACCAACACAAGTGCGAAAAGTGGTTTTTCAACACTAACACAAGTGCGAAAAGTGGTTTTTCAACACTAACACAAGTGCGAAAAGTGGTTTTTCCACACTAATACAAGTGCAAAAGTGGTTTCCTGCACCAACACAAGTGCGAAAAGTGGTTTTTCAACACTAACACAAGTGCGAAAAGTGGTTTTTCAACACTATCACAAGTGCAAAAGGTGTTTTTTCCACACTAATACAAGTGCAAAAGTGGTTTCCTGCACCAACACAAGTGCGAAAAGTGGTTTTTCAACACTAACACAAGTGCGAAAAGTGGTTTTTCAAAACTAACACAAGTGCGAAAAGTGTTTTTTCCACACTAACACAAGTGCAAAAGTGGTTTCCTGCACCAACACAAGTGCGAAAAGTGGTTTTTCAACACTAACACAAGTGCGAAAAGTGGTTTTTCAACACTAACACAAGTGCGAAAAGTGTTTTTTCCACACTAATACAAGTGCAAAGGTGGTTTCCTGCACCAACACAAGTGCGAAAAGTGGTTTTTCAACACTAACACAAGTACGAAAAGTGGTTTTTCAACACTAACACAAGTGCGAAAAGTGGTTTTTCCACACTAATACAAGTGCAACAGTGGTTTCCTGCACCAACACAAGTGCGAAAAGTGGTTTTTAAACACTAACGCAAGTACGAAAAGTGGTTTTTCAACTCTATCACAAGTGCAAAAAGTGTTTTTTCCACACTAATACAAGTGCAAAAGTGGTTTCCTGCACCAACACAAGTGCGAAAAGTGGTTTTTCAACACTAACACAAGTGCGAAAAGTGGTTTTTCAACACTAACACAATTGCGAAAAGTGTTTTTTCCACACTAATACAAATGCAAAAGTGGTTTCCTGCACAAACACAAGTGCGAAAAGTGGTTTTTCAACACTAACACAAGTGCGAAAAGTGGTTTTTCAACACTAACACAAGTGCGAAAAGTGGTTTTTCAACACAAACACAAGTGCGAAAAGTGATTTTTCAACACTATCACAAGTGCAAAAAGTGTTTTTTCCACACTAATACAAGTGCAAAACTGGTTTCCTGCACCAACACAAGTGCGAAAAGTGGTTTTTCAACACTAACACAAGTGCGAAAAGTGGTTTTTCAACACTAACACAAGTGTGAAAAGTGGTTTTTCAACACTAACACAAGTGCGAAAAGTGGTTTTTCAACACTAACACAAGTGCGAAAAGTGTTTTTTCCACACTAATACAAGTGCAAAAGTGGTTTCCTGCACCAACACAAGTGCGAAAAGTGGTTTTTCAACACTATCACAAGTGCAAAAAGTGTTTTTTCCACACTAATGCAAGTGCAAAAGTGGTTTCCTGCACCAACACAAGTGCGAAAAGTGGTTTTTCAACACTAACACAAGTGCGAAAAGTGGTTTTTCAACACTAACACAAGTGCGAAAAGTAGTTTTTCAACACTATCACAAGTGCAAAAAGTGTTTTTTCCACACTAATACAAGTGCAAAAGTGGTTTCCTGCACCAACACAAGTGCGAAATGTGGTTTTTCAACACTATCACAAGTGCAAAAAGTGTTTTTTCCACACTAATACAAGTGCAAAAGTTGTTTCCTGCACCAACACAAGTGCTAAAAGTGGTTTTTCAACACTAACACAAGTGCGAAAAGTGGTTTTTCAACACTAACACAAGTGCGAAAAGTGGTTTTTCCACACTAATACAAGTGCAAAAGTGGTTTCCTGCACCAACACAAGTGCGAAAAGTGTTTTTTCCACACTAATACAAGTGCAAAAGTGGTTTCCTGCACCAACACAAGTGCGAAAAGTGGTTTTTCAACACTATCACAAGTGCAAAAAGTGTTTTTTCCACACTAATGCAAGTGCAAAAGTGGTTTCCTGCACCAACACAAGTGCGAAAAGTGGTTTTTCAACACTAACACAAGTGCGAAAAGTGGTTTTTCAACACTAACACAAGTGCGAAAAGTAGTTTTTCAACACTATCACAAGTGCAAAAAGTGTTTTTTCCACACTAATACAAGTGCAAAAGTGGTTTCCTGCACCAACACAAGTGCGAAATGTGGTTTTTCAACACTATCACAAGTGCAAAAAGTGTTTTTTCCACACTAATACAAGTGCAAAAGTTGTTTCCTGCACCAACACAAGTGCTAAAAGTGGTTTTTCAACACTAACACAAGTGCAACAGTGGTTTCCTGCACCAACACAAGTGCGAAAAGTGGTTTTTAAACACTAACGCAAGTACGAAAAGTGGTTTTTCAACTCTATCACAAGTGCAAAAAGTGTTTTTTCCACACTAATACAAGTGCAAAAGTGGTTTCCTGCACCAACACAAGTGCGAAAAGTGGTTTTTCAACACTAACACAAGTGCGAAAAGTGGTTTTTCAACACTAACACAATTGCGAAAAGTGTTTTTTCCACACTAATACAAATGCAAAAGTGGTTTCCTGCACCAACACAAGTGCGAAAAGTGGTTTTTCAACACTTTCACAAGTGCGAAAAGTGGTTTTTCAACACTTTCACAAGTGCGAAAAGTGTTTTTTCCACATTAATACAAGTGCAAAAGGGGTTTCCTGCACCAACACAAGTGCGAAAAGTGGTTTTTCAACACTAACACAAGTGCGAAAAGTGGTTTTTCAACACTAACACAAGTGCGAAAAGTGGTTTTTCAACACTAACACAAGTGCGAAAAGTGGTTTTTCCACACTAATACAAGTGCAAAAGTGGTTTCCTGCACCAACACAAGTGCGAAAAGTGGTTTTTCAACACTAACACAAGTGCGAAAAGTGGTTTTTCAACACCAACACAAGTGCGAAAAGTGGTTTTTCAACACTATCGCAAGTGCAAAAAGTGTTTTTTCCACACTAATGCAAGTGCAAAAGTGGTTTCCTGCACCAACACAAGTGCGAAAAGTGGTTTTTCAACACTAACACAAGTGCGAAAAGTGGTTTTTCAACACTAACACAAGTGCGAAAAGTAGTTTTTCAACACTATCACAAGTGCAAAAAGTGTTTTTTCCACACTAATACAAGTGCGAAAAGTGGTTTTTCAACACTAACACAAGTGCGAAAAGTGGTTTTTCAACACGAACACAAGTGCGAAAAGTGGTTTTTCCACACTAATACAAGTGCAAAAGTGGTTTCCTGCACCAACACAAGTGCGAAAAGTAGTTTTTCAACACTAACACAAGTGCGAAAAGTGGTTTTTCAACACTAATACAAGTGCAAAAGTGGTTTCCTGCACCAACACAAGTGCGAAAAGTGTTTTTTCCACACTAATACAAGTGCAAAAGTGGTTTCCTGCACCAACACAAGTGCGAAAAGTGGTTTTTCAACACTATCACAAGTGCAAAAAGTGTTTTTTCCACACTAATACAAGTGCAAAAGTGGTTTCCTGCACCAACACAAGTGCGAAAAGTGGTTTTTCAACACTAACACAAGTGCGAAAAGTGGTTTTTCAACACTAACACAAGTGCGAAAAGTGGTTTCCTGCACCAACACAAGTGCGAAAAGTGGTTTTTCAACACTAACACAAGTGCGAAAAGTGGTTTTTCAACACTAACACAAGTGCGAAAAGTGTTTTTTCCACACTAATACAAGTGCAAAAGTGGTTTCCTGCACCAACACAAGTGCGAAAAGTGGTTTTTCAACACTAACACAAGTGCGAAAAGTGGTTTTTCAACACTAACACAAGTGCGAAAAGTGGTTTTTCCACACTAATACAAGTGCAAAAGTGGTTTCCTGCACCAACACAAGTGCGAAAAGTGGTTTTTCAACACTAACACAAGTGCGAAAAGTGGTTTTTCAACACTATCACAAGTGCAAAAGGTGTTTTTTCCACACTAATACAAGTGCAAAAGTGGTTTCCTGCACCAACACAAGTGCGAAAAGTGGTTTTTCAACACTAACACAAGTGCGAAAAGTGGTTTTTCAAAACTAACACAAGTGCGAAAAGTGTTTTTTCCACACTAACACAAGTGCAAAAGTGGTTTCCTGCACCAACACAAGTGCGAAAAGTGGTTTTTCAACACTAACACAAGTGCGAAAAGTGGTTTTTCAACACTAACACAAGTGCGAAAAGTGTTTTTTCCACACTAATACAAGTGCAAAGGTGGTTTCCTGCACCAACACAAGTGCGAAAAGTGGTTTTTCAACACTAACACAAGTACGAAAAGTGGTTTTTCAACACTAACACAAGTGCGAAAAGTGGTTTTTCCACACTAATACAAGTGCAACAGTGGTTTCCTGCACCAACACAAGTGCGAAAAGTGGTTTTTAAACACTAACGCAAGTACGAAAAGTGGTTTTTCAACTCTATCACAAGTGCAAAAAGTGTTTTTTCCACACTAATACAAGTGCAAAAGTGGTTTCCTGCACCAACACAAGTGCGAAAAGTGGTTTTTCAACACTAACACAAGTGCGAAAAGTGGTTTTTCAACACTAACACAATTGCGAAAAGTGTTTTTTCCACACTAATACAAATGCAAAAGTGGTTTCCTGCACAAACACAAGTGCGAAAAGTGGTTTTTCAACACTAACACAAGTGCGAAAAGTGGTTTTTCAACACTAACACAAGTGCGAAAAGTGGTTTTTCAACACAAACACAAGTGCGAAAAGTGATTTTTCAACACTATCACAAGTGCAAAAAGTGTTTTTTCCACACTAATACAAGTGCAAAACTGGTTTCCTGCACCAACACAAGTGCGAAAAGTGGTTTTTCAACACTAACACAAGTGCGAAAAGTGGTTTTTCAACACTAACACAAGTGTGAAAAGTGGTTTTTCAACACTAACACAAGTGCGAAAAGTGGTTTTTCAACACTAACACAAGTGCGAAAAGTGTTTTTTCCACACTAATACAAGTGCAAAAGTGGTTTCCTGCACCAACACAAGTGCGAAAAGTGGTTTTTCAACACTATCACAAGTGCAAAAAGTGTTTTTTCCACACTAATGCAAGTGCAAAAGTGGTTTCCTGCACCAACACAAGTGCGAAAAGTGGTTTTTCAACACTAACACAAGTGCGAAAAGTGGTTTTTCAACACTAACACAAGTGCGAAAAGTAGTTTTTCAACACTATCACAAGTGCAAAAAGTGTTTTTTCCACACTAATACAAGTGCAAAAGTGGTTTCCTGCACCAACACAAGTGCGAAATGTGGTTTTTCAACACTATCACAAGTGCAAAAAGTGTTTTTTCCACACTAATACAAGTGCAAAAGTTGTTTCCTGCACCAACACAAGTGCTAAAAGTGGTTTTTCAACACTAACACAAGTGCGAAAAGTGGTTTTTCAACACTAACACAAGTGCGAAAAGTGGTTTTTCCACACTAATACAAGTGCAAAAGTGGTTTCCTGCACCAACACAAGTGCGAAAAGTGTTTTTTCCACACTAATACAAGTGCAAAAGTGGTTTCCTGCACCAACACAAGTGCGAAAATTGGTTTTTCAACACTATCACAAGTGCAAAAAGTGTTTTTTCCACACTAATACAAGTGCAAAAGTGGTTTCCTGCACCAACACAAGTGCGAAAAGTGGTTTTTCAACACTATCACAAGTGCAAAAAGTGTTTTTTCCACACTAATACAAGTGCAAAAGTGGTTTCCTGCACCAACACAAGTGCGAAAAGTGGTTTTTCAGCACTAACACAAGTGCGAAAAGTGGTTTTTCAACACTAACACAAGTGCGAAAAGTGGTTTCCTGCACCAACACAAGTGCGAAAAGTGGTTTTTCAACACTAACACAAGTGCGAAAAGTGGTTTTTCAACACTAACACAAGTGCGAAAAGTGTTTTTTCCACACGAATACAAGTGCAAAAGTGGTTTCCTGCACCAACACAAGTGCGAAAAGTGGTTTTTCAACACTAACACAAGTGCGAAAAGTGGTTTTTCAACACTTACACAAGTGCGAAAAGTGTTTTTTCCACATTAATACAAGTGCAAAAGGGGTTTCCTGCACCAACACAAGTGCAAAAAGTGGTTTTTCAACACTAACACAAGTGCGAAAAGTGGTTTTTCAACACTAACACAAGTGCGAAAAGTGGTTTTTCAACACTAACACAAGTGCGAAAAGTGGTTTTTCCACACTAATACAAGTGCAAAAGTGGTTTCCTGCACCAACACAAGTGCGAAAAGTGGTTTTTCAACACTAACACAAGTGCGAAAAGTGGTTTTTCAACACCAACACAAGTGCGAAAAGTGGTTTTTCAACACTAACACAAGTGCGAAAAGTGTTTTTTCCACACTAATACAAGTGCAAAAGTGGTTTCCTGCACCAACACAAGTGCGAAAAGTGGTTTTTCAACACTATCACAAGTGCAAAAAGTGTTTTTTCCACACTAATGCAAGTGCAAAAGTGGTTTCCTGCACCAACACAAGTGCGAACAGTGGTTTTTCAACACTAACACAAGTGCGAAAAGTGGTTTTTCAACACTAACACAAGTGCGAAAATTAGTTTTTCAACACTATCACAAGTGCAAAAAGTGTTTTTTCCACACTAATACAAGTGCGAAAAGTGGTTTTTCAACACTAACACAAGTGCGAAAAGTGGTTTTTCAACACTAACACAAGTGCGAAAAGTGGTTTTTTTCACACTAATACAAGTGCAAAAGTGGTTTTCCTGCAACAACACAAGTGCGAAAAGTAGTTTTTCAACACTAACACAAGTGCGAAAAGTGGTTTTTCAACACTAATACAAGTGCAAAAGTGGTTTCCTGCACCAACACAAGTGCGAAAAGTGTTTTTTCCACACTAATACAAGTGCAAAAGTGGTTTCCTGCACCAACACAAGTGCGAAAAGTGGTTTTTCAACACTAACACAAGTGCGAAAAGTGGTTTTTCAACACCAACACAAGTGCGAAAAGTGGTTTTTCAACACTAACACAAGTGCGAAAAGTGTTTTTTCCACACTAATACAAGTGCAAAAGTGGTTTCCTGCACCAACACAAGTGCGAAAAGTGGTTTTTCAACACTATCACAAGTGCAAAAAGTGTTTTTTCCACACTAATGCAAGTGCAAAAGTGGTTTCCTGCACCAACACAAGTGCGAACAGTGGTTTTTCAACACTAACACAAGTGCGAAAAGTGGTTTTTCAACACTAACACAAGTGCGAAAATTAGTTTTTCAACACTATCACAAGTGCAAAAAGTGTTTTTTCAGCACTAATACAAGTGCGAAAAGTGGTTTTTCAACACTAACACAAGTGCGAAAAGTGGTTTTTCAACACTAACACAAGTGCGAAAAGTGGTTTTTTCCACACTAATACAAGTGCAAAAGTGGTTTCCTGCAACAACACAAGTGCGAAAAGTAGTTTTTCAACACTAACACAAGTGCGAAAAGTGGTTTTTCAACACTAATACAAGTGCAAAAGTGGTTTCCTGCACCAACACAAGTGCGAAAAGTGTTTTTTCCACACTAATACAAGTGCAAAAGTGGTTTCCTGCACCAACACAAGTGCGAAAAGTGGTTTTTCAACACTATCACAAGTGCAAAAAGTTTTTTTTCCACACTAATACAAGTGCAAAAGTGGTTTCCTGCACCAACACAAGTGCGAAAAGTGGTTTTTCAACACTAACACAAGTGCGAAAAGTGGTTTTTCAACACTAACACAAGTGCGAAAAGTGGTTTCCTGCACCAACACAAGTGCGAAAAGTGGTTTTTCAACACTAACACAAGTGCGAAAAGTGGTTTTTCAACACTAACACAAGTGCGAAAAGTGTTTTTTCCACACTAATACAAGTGCAAAAGTGGTTTCCTGCACCAACACAAGTGCGAAAAGTGGTTTTTCAACACTAACACAAGTGCGAAAAGTGGTTTTTCAACACTAACACAAGTGCGAAAAGTGGTTTTTTCCACACTAATACAAGTGCAAAAGTGGTTTCCTGCACCAACACAAGTGCGAAAAGTGGTTTTTCAACACTAACACAAGTGCGAAAAGTGGTTTTTCAACACTATCACAAGTGCAAAAGGTGTTTTTTCCACACTAATACAAGTGCAAAAGTGGTTTCCTGCACCAACACAAGTGCGAAAAGTGGTTTTTCAACACTAACACAAGTGCGAAAAGTGGTTTTTCAAAACTAACACAAGTGCGAAAAGTGTTTTTTCCACACTAATACAAGTGCAAAAGTGGTTTCCTGCACCAACACAAGTGCGAAAAGTGGTTTTTCAACACTAACACAAGTGCGAAAAGTGGTTTTTCAACACTAACACAAGTGCAAAAAGTGGTTTTTCCACACTAATACAAGTGCAAAGGTGGTTTCCTGCACCAACACAAGTGCGAAAAGTGGTTTTTCAACACTAACACAAGTACGAAAAGTGGTTTTTCAACACTAACACAAGTGCGAAAAGTGGTTTTTCCACACTAATACAAGTGCAAAAGTGGTTTCCTGCACCAACACAAGTGCGAAAAGTGGTTTTTAAACACTAACGCAAGTGCGAAAAGTGGTTTTTCAACTCTATCACAAGTGCAAAAAGTGTTTTTTCCACACTAATACAAGTGCAAAAGTGGTTTCCTTCACCAACACAAGTGCGAAAAGTGGTTTTTCAACACTAACACAAGTGCGAAAAGTGGTTTTTCAACACTAACACAATTGCGAAAGTGTTTTTTCCACACTAATACAAATGCAAAAGTGGTTTCCTGCACAAACACAAGTGCGAAAAGTGGTTTTTCAACACTAACACAAGTGCGAAAAGTGGTTTTTCAACACTAACACAAGTGCGAAAAGTGGTTTTTCCACACTAATACAAGTGCAAAAGTGGTTTCCTGCACCAACACAAGTGCGAAAAGTGGTTTTTCAACACTAACACAAGTGCGAAAAGTGGTTTTTCAACACTATCACAAGTGCGAAAAGTGTTTTTTCCACACTAATACAAGTGCAAAAGTGGTTTCCTGCAACAACACAAGTGCGATAAGTGGTTTTTCAACACCATCACAAGTGCAAAAAGTGTTTTTTCCACACTAATACAAGTGCAAAAGTGGTTTCCTGCACCAACACAAGTGCGAAAAGTGGTTTTGCAACACTATCACAAGTGCAAAAAGTGTTTTTTCCACACTAATACAAGTGCAAAAGTGGTTTCCTGCACCAACACAAGTGCGAAAAGTGGTTTTTCAACACTAACACAAGTGCGAAAAGTGGTTTTTCAACACTAACACAAGTGCGAAAAGTGGTTTTTCAACACTAACACAAGTGCGAAAAGTGGTTTCCTGCACCAACACAAGTGCGAAAAGTGGTTTTTCAACACTAACACAAGTGCGAAAAGTGGTTTTTCAACACTAACACAAGTGCGAAAAGTGTTTTTTCCACACTAATACAAGTGCAAAGGTGGTTTCCTGCACCAACACAAGTGCGAAAAGTGGTTTTTCAACACTAACACAAGTGCGAAAAGTGGTTTTTCAACACTAACACAAGTGCGAAAAGTGGTTTTTCAACACTAACACAAGTGCGAAAAGTGGTTTTTCAACACTAACACAAGTGCGAAAAGTGGTTTTTCAACACTAATACAAGTGCAAAAGTGGTTTCCTGCACCAACACAAGTGCGAAAAGTGGTTTTTCAACACGATCACAAGTGCAAAAAGTATTTTTTCCACACTAATACAAGTGCAAAAGTGGTTTCCTGCACCAACACAAGTGCGAAAAGTGGTTTTTCAACACTAACACAAGTGCGAAAAGTGGTTTTTAAACACTAACACAAGTGCGAAAAGTGGTTTTTCAACAATAATACAAGTGCAAAAGTGGTTTCCTGCACCAACACAAGTGCGAAAAGTGGTTTTTCAACACGATCACAAGTGCGAAAAGTGGTTTTTCCACACTAATACAAGTGCAAAAGTGGTTTCCTGCACCAACACAAGTGCGAAAAGTGGTTTTTCAACACTAACACAAGTGCGAAAAGTGGTTTTTCAACACTAACACAATTGCGAAAAGTGTTTTTTCCACACTAATACAAGTGCAAAAGTGGTTTCCTGCACAAACACAAGTGCGAAAAGTGGTTTTTCAACACTAACACAAGTGCGAAAAGTGGTTTTTCAACACTAACACAAGTGCGAAAAGTGGTTTTTCCACACTAATACAAGTGCAAAAGTGGTTTCCTGCACCAACACAAGTGCGAAATGTTGTTTTTCAACACTAACACAAGTGCGAAAAGTGGTTTTTCAACACTATCACAAGTGCAAAAAGTGTTTTTTCCACACTAATACAAGTGCAAAAGTGGTTTCCTGCACCAACACAAGTGCGATAAGTGGTTTTTCAACACCATCACAAGTGCAAAAAGTGTTTTTTCCACACTAATACAAGTGCAAAAGTGGTTTCCTGCACCAACACAAGTGCAAAAAGTGGTTTTGCAACACTATCACAAGTGCAAAACGTGTTTTTTCCACACTAATACAAGTGCAAAAGTGGTTTCCTGCACCAACACAAGTGCGAAAAGTGGTTTTTCAACACTAACACAAGTGCGAAAAGTGGTTTTTCAACACTAACACAAGTGCGAAAAGTGGTTTTTCAACACTAACACAAGTGCGAAAAGTGGTTTCCTGCACCAACACAAGTGCGAAAAGTGGTTTTTCAACACTAACACAAGTGCGAAAAGTGGTTTTTCAACACTAACACAAGTGCGAAAAGTGTTTTTTCCACACTAATACAAGTGCAAAGGTGGTTTCCTGCACCAACACAAGTGCGAAAAGTGGTTTTTCAACACTAACACAAGTGCAAAAAGTGGTTTTTCAACACTAACACAAGTGCGAAAAGTGGTTTTTCAACACTAACACAAGTGCGAAAAGTGGTTTTTCAACACTAACACAAGTGCGAAAAGTGGTTTTTCAACACTAATACAAGTGCAAACGTGGTTTCCTGCACCAACACAAGTGCGAAAAGTGGTTTTTCAACACGATCACAAGTGCAAAAAGTATTTTTTCCACACTAATACAAGTGCAAAAGTGGTTTCCTGCACCAACACAAGTGCGAAAAGTGGTTTTTCAACACTAACACAAGTGCGAAAAGTGGTTTTTCAACACTAACACAAGTGCGAAAAGTGGTTTTTCAACACTAATACAAGTGCAAAAGTGGTTTCCTGCACCAACACAAGTGCGAAAAGTGGTTTTTCAACACTAACACAAGTGCGAAAAGTGGTTTTTCAACACTAACACAAGTGCGAAAAGTGGTTTTTCAACACTAACACAAGTGCGAAAAGTGGTTTCCTGCACCAACACAAGTGCGAAAAGTGGTTTTTCAACACTAACACAAGTGCGAAAAGTGGTTTTTCAACACTAACACAAGTGCGAAAAGTGTTTTTTCCACACTAATACAAGTGCAAAGGTAGTTTCCTGCACCAACACAAGTGCGAAAAGTGGTTTTTCAACACTAACACAAGTGCGAAAAGTGGTTTTTCAACACTAACACAAGTGCGAAAAGTGGTTTTTCCACACTAATACAAGTGCGAAAAGTGGTTTTTCAACTCTATCACAAGTGCAAAAAGTGTTTTTTCCACACTAATACAAGTGCAAAAGTGGTTTCCTGCACCAACACAAGTGCGAAAAGTGGTTTTTCAACACTAACACAAGTGCGAAAAGTGGTTTTTCAACACTATCACAAGTGCAAAAAGTGTTTTTTCCACACTAATACAAGTGCAAAAGTGGTTTCCTGCACCAACACAGGTGCGAAAAGTGGTTTTTCAACACTAACACAAGTGCGAAAAGTGGTTTCCTGCACCAACACAAGTGCTAAAAGTGGTTTTTCAACACTAACACAAGTGCGAAAAGTGGTTTTTCAACACTAACACAAGTGCAAAAAGTGGTTTTGCCACACTAATACAAGTGCAAAAGTGGTTTCCTGCACCAACACAAGTGCGAAAAGTGGTTTTTCAACACTAACACAAGTGCGAAAAGTGGTTTTTCAACACTATCACAAGTGCAAAAAGTGTTTTTTCAACACTAACACAATTGCGAAAAGTGTTTTTTCCACACTAATACAAGTGCAAAAGTGGTTTCCTGCACCAACACAAGTGCGAAAAGTGGTTTTTCAACACGATCACAAGTGCGAAAAGTGGTTTTTCCACACTAATACAAGTGCAAAAGTGGTTTCCTGCACCAACACAAGTGCGAAAAGTGGTTTTTCAACACTAACACAAGTGCGAAAAGTGGTTTTTCAACACTAACACAATTGCGAAAAGTGTTTTTTCCACACTAATACAAGTGCAAAAGTGGTTTCCTGCACAAACACAAGTGCGAAAAGTGGTTTTTCAACACTAACACAAGTGCGAAAAGTGGTTTTTCAACACTAACACAAGTGCGAAAAGTGGTTTTTCCACACTAATACAAGTGCAAAAGTGGTTTCCTGCACCAACACAAGTGCGAAATGTTGTTTTTCAACACTAACACAAGTGCGAAAAGTGGTTTTTCAACACTATCACAAGTGCAAAAAGTGTTTTTTCCACACTAATACAAGTGCAAAAGTGGTTTCCTGTACCAACACAAGTGCGATAAGTGGTTTTTCAACACCATCACAAGTGCAAAAAGTGTTTTTTCCACACTAATACAAGTGCAAAAGTGGTTTCCTGCACCAACACAAGTGCAAAAAGTGGTTTTGCAACACTATCACAAGTGCAAAACGTGTTTTTTCCACACTAATACAAGTGCAAAAGTGGTTTCCTGCACCAACACAAGTGCGAAAAGTGGTTTTTCAACACTAACACAAGTGCGAAAAGTGGTTTTTCAACACTAACACAAGTGCGAAAAGTGGTTTTTCAACACTAACACAAGTGCGAAAAGTGGTTTCCTGCACCAACACAAGTGCGAAAAGTGGTTTTTCAACACTAACACAAGTGCGAAAAGTGGTTTTTCAACACTAACACAAGTGCGAAAAGTGTTTTTTCCACACTAATACAAGTGCAAAGGTGGTTTCCTGCACCAACACAAGTGCGAAAAGTGGTTTTTCAACACTAACACAAGTGCAAAAAGTGGTTTTTCAACACTAACACAAGTGCGAAAAGTGGTTTTTCAACACTAACACAAGTGCGAAAAGTGGTTTTTCAACACTAACACAAGTGCGAAAAGTGGTTTTTCAACACTAATACAAGTGCAAACGTGGTTTCCTGCACCAACACAAGTGCGAAAAGTGGTTTTTCAACACGATCACAAGTGCAAAAAGTATTTTTTCCACACTAATACAAGTGCAAAAGTGGTTTCCTGCACCAACACAAGTGCGAAAAGTGGTTTTTCAACACTAACACAAGTGCGAAAAGTGGTTTTTCAACACTAACACAAGTGCGAAAAGTGGTTTTTCAACACTAATACAAGTGCAAAAGTGGTTTCCTGCACCAACACAAGTGCGAAAAGTGGTTTTTCAACACTAACACAAGTGCGAAAAGTGGTTTTTCAACACTAACACAAGTGCGAAAAGTGGTTTTTCAACACTAACACAAGTGCGAAAAGTGGTTTCCTGCACCAACACAAGTGCGAAAAGTGGTTTTTCAACACTAACACAAGTGCGAAAAGTGGTTTTTCAACACTAACACAAGTGCGAAAAGTGTTTTTTCCACACTAATACAAGTGCAAAGGTAGTTTCCTGCACCAACACAAGTGCGAAAAGTGGTTTTTCAACACTAACACAAGTGCGAAAAGTGGTTTTTCAACACTAACACAAGTGCGAAAAGTGGTTTTTCCACACTAATACAAGTGCAAAAGTGGTTTCCTGCACCAACACAAGTGCGAAAAGTGGTTTTTCAACACTAATGCAAGTGCGAAAAGTGGTTTTTCAACTCTATCACAAGTGCAAAAAGTGTTTTTTCCACACTATTACAAGTGCAAAAGTGGTTTCCTGCACCAACACAAGTGCGAAAAGTGGTTTTTCAACACTAACACAAGTGCGAAAAGTGGTTTTTCAACACTATCACAAGTGCAAAAAGTGTTTTTTCCACACTAATACAAGTGCAAAAGTGGTTTCCTGCACCAACACAGGTGCGAAAAGTGGTTTTTCAACACTAACACAAGTGCGAAAAGTGGTTTCCTGCACCAACACAAGTGCTAAAAGTGGTTTTTCAACACTAACACAAGTGCGAAAAGTGGTTTTTCAACACTAACACAAGTGCAAAAAGTGGTTTTGCCACACTAATACAAGTGCAAAAGTGGTTTCCTGCACCAACACAAGTGCGAAAAGTGGTTTTTCAACACTAACACAAGTGCGAAAAGTGGTTTTTCAACACTATCACAAGTGCAAAAAGTGTTTTTTCCACACAAATACAAGTGCAAAACTGGTTTCCTGCACCAACACAAGTGCGAAAAGTGGTTTTTCAACACTAACACAAGTGCGAAAAGTGGTTTTTCAACACTAACACAAGTGTGAAAAGTGGTTTTTCAACACTAACACAAGTGCGAAAAGTGTTTTTTCCACACTAATACAAGTGCAAAAGTGGTTTCCTGCACCAACACAAGTGCGAAAAGTGGTTTTTCAACACTATCACAAGTGCAAAAT
This sequence comes from Myxine glutinosa, assembly GCF_964187855.1. Lineage (NCBI taxonomy): Eukaryota > Metazoa > Chordata > Myxini > Myxiniformes > Myxinidae > Myxine > Myxine glutinosa. Next base: position 91,269 of record NW_027617142.1, read on the forward strand.
GTGGTTTTTCAACACTAACACAAGTGCGAAAAGTGTTTTTTCCACACTAATACAAGTGCAAAAGTGGTTTCCTGCACCAACACAAGTGCGAAAAGTGGTTTTTCAACACTATCACAAGTGCAAAAAGTGTTTTTTCCACACTAATACAAGTGCAAAAGTGGTTTCCTGCACCAACACAAGTGCGAAAAGTGGTTTTTCAACACTAACACAAGTGCGAAAAGTGGTTTTTCAACACTAACACAAGTGTGAAAAGTGTTTTTTCAACACTAACACATGTGCGAAAAGTGGTTTTCTGCACCAACAGAAGTGCGAAAAGTGGTTTTTCAACACTAACACAAGTGCGAAAAGTGGTTTTTCAACTCTATCACAAGTGCAAAAAGTGTTTTTTCCACACTAATACAAGTGCAAAAGTGGTTTCCTGCACCAACACAAGTGCGAAAAGTGGTTTTTCAACACTAACACAAGTGCGAAAAGTGGTTTTTCAACACTATCACAAGTGCAAAAAGTGTTTTTTCCACACTAATACAAGTGCAAAAGTGGTTTCCTGCACCAACACAAGTGCGAAAAGTGGTTTTTCAACACTAACACAAGTGTGAAAAGTAGTTTTTCAACACTAACACAAGTGCGAAAAGTGGTTTCCTGCACCAACACAAGTGCTAAAAGTGGTTTTTCAACACTAACACAAGTGCGAAAAGTGGTTTTTCAACACTAACACAAGTGCGAAAAGTGGTTTTTCCACACTAATACAAGTGCAAAAGTGGTTTCCTGCACCAACACAAGTGCGAAAAGTGGTTTTTCAACACTAACGCAAGTGCGAAAAGTGGTTTTTCAACACTATCACAAGTGCAAAAAGTGTTTTTTCCACACTAATGCAAGTGCAAAAGTGGTTTCCTGCACCAACACAAGTGCGAAAAGTGGTTTTTCAACACTAACACAAGTGCGAAAAGTGGTTTTTCAACACTAACACAAGTGCGAAAATTAGTTTTTCAACACTATCACAAGTGCAAAAAGTGTTTTTTCCACACTAATACAAGTGCAAAAGTGGTTTCCTGCACCAAAACAAGTGCGAAATGTGGTTTTTCAACACTATCACAAGTGCAAAAAGTGTTTTTTCCACACTAATACAAGTGCAAAAGTTGTTTCCTGCACCAACACAAGTGCTAAAAGTGGTTTTTCAACACTAACACAAGTGCGAAAAGTGGTTTTTCAACACTAACACAAGTGCGAAAAGTGGTTTTTCCACACTAATACAAGTGCAAAAGTGGTTTCCTGCACCAACACAAGTGTGAAAAGTGTTTTTTCCACACTAATACAAGTGCAAAAGTGGTTTCCTGCACAAACACAAGTGCGAAAATTGGTTTTTCAACACTATCACAAGTGCAAAAAGTGTTTTTTCCACACTAATACAAGTGCAAAAGTGGTTTCCTGCACCAACACAAGTGCGAAAAGTGGTTTTTCAACACTATCACAAGTGCAAAAAGTGTTTTTTCCACACTAATACAAGTGCAAAAGTGGTTTCCTGCACCAACACAAGTGCGAAAAGTGGTTTTTCAACACTAACACAAGTGCGAAAAGTGGTTTTTCAACACTAACACAAGTGCGAAAAGTGGTTTCCTGCACCAACACAAGTGCGAAAAGTGGTTTTTCAACACTAACACAAGTGCGAAAAGTGGTTTTTCAACACTAACACAAGTGCGAAAAGTGTTTTTTCCACACTAATACAAGTGCAAAAGTGGTTTCCTGCACCAACACAAGTGCGAAAAGTGGTTTTTCAACACTAACACAAGTGCGAAAAGTGGTTTTTCAACACTTACACAAGTGCGAAAAGTGTTTTTTCCACATTAATACAAGTGCAAAAGGGGTTTCCTGCACCAACACAAGTGCGAAAAGTGGTTTTTCAACACTAACACAAGTGCGAAAAGTGGTTTTTCAACACTAACACAAGTGCGAAAAGTGGTTTTTCAACACTAACACAAGTGCGAAAAGTGGTTTTTCCACACTAATACAAGTGCAAAAGTGGTTTCCTGCACCAACACAAGTGCGAAAAGTGGTTTTTCAACACTAACACAAGTGCGAAAAGTGGTTTTTCAACACCAACACAAGTGCGAAAAGTGGTTTTTCAACACCAACACAAGTGCGAAAAGTGGTTTTTCAACACTAACACAAGTGCGAAAAGTGTTTTTTCCACACTAATACAAGTGCAAAAGTGGTTTCCTGCACCAACACAAGTGCGAAAAGTGGTTTTTCAACACTATCACAAGTGCAAAAAGTGTTTTTTCCACACTAATGCAAGTGCAAAAGTGGTTTCCTGCACCAACACAAGTGCGAAAAGTGGTTTTTCAACACTAACACAAGTGCGAAAAGTAGTTTTTCAACACTAACACAAGTGCGAAAAGTAGTTTTTCAACACTATCACAAGTGCAAAAAGTGTTTTTTCCACACTAATACAAGTGCGAAAAGTGGTTTTTCAACACTAACACAAGTGCGAAAAGTGGTTTTTCAACACTAACACAAGTGCGAAAAGTGTTTTTTCAACACTAACACATGTGCGAAAAGTGGTTTCCTGCACCAACACAAGTGCGAAAAGTGGTTTTTCAACACTAACACAAGTGCGAAAAGTGGTTTTTCAACTCTATCACAAGTGCAAAAAGTGTTTTTTCCACACTAATACAAGTGCAAAAGTTGTTTCCTGCACCAACACAAGTGCGAAAAATGGTTTTTCAACACTAACACAAGTGCGAAAAGTGGTTTTTCAACACTATCACAAGTGCAAAAAGTGTTTTTTCCACACTAATACAAGTGCAAAAGTGGTTTCCTGCACCAACACAAGTGCGAAAAGTGGTTTTTCAACACTAACACAAGTGTGAAAAGTAGTTTTTCAACACTAACACAAGTGCGAAAAGTGGTTTTTCAACACTAACACAAGTGCGAAAAGTGGTTTTTCAACACTAATACAAGTGCAAAAGTGGTTTCCTGCACCAACACAAGTGCGAAAAGTGGTTTTTCAACACTAACACAAGTGCGAAAAGTGGTTTTTCAACACTAACACAAGTGCGAAAAGTGGTTTTTCAACACTAACACAAGTGCGAAAAGTGGTTTCCTGCACCAACACAAGTGCGAAAAGTGGTTTTTCAACACTAACACAAGTGCGAAAAGTGGTTTTTCAACACTAACACAAGTGCGAAAAGTGTTTTTTCCACACTAATACAAGTGCAAAGGTAGTTTCCTGCACCAACACAAGTGCGAAAAGTGGTTTTTCAACACTAACACAAGTGCGAAAAGTGGTTTTTCAACACTAACACAAGTGCGAAAAGTGGTTTTTCCACACTAATACAAGTGCAAAAGTGGTTTCCTGCACCAACACAAGTGCGAAAAGTGGTTTTTCAACACTAATGCAAGTGCGAAAAGTGGTTTTTCAACTCTATCACAAGTGCAAAAAGTGTTTTTTCCACACTAATACAAGTGCAAAAGTGGTTTCCTGCACCAACACAAGTGCGAAAAGTGGTTTTTCAACACTAACACAAGTGCGAAAAGTGGTTTTTCAACACTATCACAAGTGCAAAAAGTGTTTTTTCCACACTAATACAAGTGCAAAAGTGGTTTCCTGCACCAACACAGGTGCGAAAAGTGGTTTTTCAACACTAACACAAGTGCGAAAAGTGGTTTCCTGCACCAACACAAGTGCTAAAAGTGGTTTTTCAACACTAACACAAGTGCGAAAAGTGGTTTTTCAACACTAACACAAGTGCAAAAAGTGGTTTTGCCACACTAATACAAGTGCAAAAGTGGTTTCCTGCACCAACACAAGTGCGAAAAGTGGTTTTTCAACACTAACACAAGTGCGAAAAGTGGTTTTTCAACACTATCACAAGTGCAAAAAGTGTTTTTTCCACACAAATACAAGTGCAAAACTGGTTTCCTGCACCAACACAAGTGCGAAAAGTGGTTTTTCAACACTAACACAAGTGCGAAAAGTGGTTTTTCAACACTAACACAAGTGTGAAAAGTGGTTTTTCAACACTAACACAAGTGCGAAAAGTGGTTTTTCAACACTAACACAAGTGCGAAAAGTGGTTTTTCAACACTAACACAAGTGTGAAAAGTGTTTTTTCAACACTAACACATGTGCGAAAAGTGGTTTTCTGCACCAACACAAGTGCGAAAAGTGGTTTTTCAACACTAACACAAGTGCGAAAAGTGGTTTTTCAACTCTATCACAAGTGCAAAAAGTGTTTTTTCCACACTAATACAAGTGCAAAAGTGGTTTCCTGCACCAACACAAGTGCGAAAAGTGGTTTTTCAACACTAACACAAGTGCGAAAAGTGGTTTTTCAACACTATCACAAGTGCAAAAAGTGTTTTTTCCACACTAATACAAGTGCAAAAGTGGTTTCCTGCACCAACACAAGTGCGAAAAGTGGTTTTTCAACACTAACACAAGTGTGAAAAGTAGTTTTTCAACACTAACACAAGTGCGAAAAGTGGTTTTTCCACACTAATACAAGTGCAAAAGTGGTTTCCTGCACCAACACAAGTGCGAAAAGTGGTTTTTCAACACTAACGCAAGTGCGAAAAGTGGTTTTTCAACACTATCACAAGTGCAAAAAGTGTTTTTTCCACACTAATGCAAGTGCAAAAGTGGTTTCCTGCACCAACACAAGTGCGAAAAGTGGTTTTTCAACACTAACACAAGTGCGAAAAGTGGTTTTTCAACACTAACACAAGTGCGAAAATTAGTTTTTCAACACTATCACAAGTGCAAAAAGTGTTTTTTCCACACTAATACAAGTGCAAAAGTGGTTTCCTGCACCAAAACAAGTGCGAAATGTGGTTTTTCAACACTATCACAAGTGCAAAAAGTGTTTTTTCCACACTAATACAAGTGCAAAAGTTGTTTCCTGCACCAACACAAGTGCTAAAAGTGGTTTTTCAACACTAACACAAGTGCGAAAAGTGGTTTTTCAACACTAACACAAGTGCGAAAAGTGGTTTTTCCACACTAATACAAGTGCAAAAGTGGTTTCCTGCACCAACACAAGTGTGAAAAGTGTTTTTTCCACACTAATACAAGTGCAAAAGTGGTTTCCTGCACAAACACAAGTGCGATAATTGGTTTTTCAACACTATCACAAGTGCAAAAAGTGTTTTTTCCACACTAATACAAGTGCAAAAGTGGTTTCCTGCACCAACACAAGTGCGAAAAGTGGTTTTTCAACACTATCACAAGTGCAAAAAGTGTTTTTTCCACACTAATACAAGTGCAAAAGTGGTTTCCTGCACCAACACAAGTGCGAAAAGTGGTTTTTCAACACTAACACAAGTGCGAAAAGTGGTTTTTCAACACTAACACAAGTGCGAAAAGTGGTTTCATGCACCAACACAAGTGCGAAAAGTGGTTTTTCAACACTAACACAAGTGCGAAAAGTGGTTTTTCAACACTAACACAAGTGCGAAAAGTGTTTTTTCCACACTAATACAAGTGCAAAAGTGGTTTCCTGCACCAACACAAGTGCGAAAAGTGGTTTTTCAACACTAACACAAGTGCGAAAAGTGGTTTTTCAACACTTACACAAGTGCGAAAAGTGTTTTTTCCACATTAATACAAGTGCAAAAGGGGTTTCCTGCACCAACACAAGTGCGAAAAGTGGTTTTTCAACACTAACACAAGTGCGAAAAGTGGTTTTTCAACACTAACACAAGTGCGAAAAGTGGTTTTTCAACACTAACACAAGTGCGAAAAGTGGTTTTTCCACACTAATACAAGTGCAAAAGTGGTTTCCTGCACCAACACAAGTGCGAAAAGTGGTTTTTCAACACTAACACAAGTGCGAAAAGTGGTTTTTCAACACCAACACAAGTGCGAAAAGTGGTTTTTCAACACCAACACAAGTGCGAAAAGTGGTTTTTCAACACTAACACAAGTGCAAAAGTGGTTTCCTGCACCAACACAAGTGCGAAAAGTGGTTTTTCAACACTATCACAAGTGCAAAAAGTGTTTTTTCCACACTAATGCAAGTGCAAAAGTGGTTTCCTGCACCAACACAAGTGCGAAAAGTGGTTTTTCAACACTAACACAAGTGCGAAAAGTAGTTTTTCAACACTAACACAAGTGCGAAAAGTAGTTTTTCAACACTATCACAAGTGCAAAAAGTGTTTTTTCCACACTAATACAAGTGCGAAAAGTGGTTTTTCAACACTAACACAAGTGCGAAAAGTGGTTTTTCAACACTAACACAAGTGCGAAAAGTGTTTTTTCAACACTAACACATGTGCGAAAAGTGGTTTCCTGCACCAACACAAGTGCGAAAAGTGGTTTTTCAACACTAACACAAGTGCGAAAAGTGGTTTTTCAACTCTATCACAAGTGCAAAAAGTGTTTTTTCCACACTAATACAAGTGAAAAAGTTGTTTCCTGCACCAACACAAGTGCGAAAAATGGTTTTTCAACACTAACACAAGTGCGAAAAGTGGTTTTTCAACACTATCACAAGTGCAAAAAGTGTTTTTTCCACACTAATACAAGTGCAAAAGTGGTTTCCTGCACCAACACAAGTGCGAAAAGTGGTTTTTCAACACTAACACAAGTGTGAAAAGTAGTTTTTCAACACTAACACAAGTGCGAAAAGTGGTTTCCTGCACCAACACAAGTGCTAAAAGTGGTTTTTCAACACTAACACAAGTGCGAAAAGTGGTTTTTCAACACTAACACAAGTGCGAAAAGTGGTTTTTCAACACTAACACAAGTGCGAAAAGTGGTTTTTCCACACTAATACAAGTGCAAAAGTGGTTTCCTGCACCAACACAAGTACGAAAAGTGGTTTTTCAACACTAACACAAGTGCGAAAAGTGGTTTTTCAACACTATCACAAGTGCAAAAAGTGTTTTTTCCACACTAATACAAGTGCAAAACTGGTTTCCTGCACCAACACAAGTGCGAAAAGTGGTTTTTCAACACTAACACAAGTGCGAAAAGTGGTTTTTCAACACTAACACAAGTGTGAAAAGTGGTTTTTCAACACTAACACAAGTGCGAAAAGTGGTTTTTCAACACTAACACAAGTGCGAAAAGTGTTTTTTCCACACTAATACAAGTGCAAAAGTGGTTTCCTGCACCAACACAAGTGCGAAAAGTGGTTTTTCAACACTATCACAAGTGCAAAAAGTGTTTTTTCCACACTAATGCAAGTGCAAAAGTGGTTTCCTGCACCAACACAAGTGCGAAAAGTGGTTTTTCAACACTAACACAAGTGCGAAAAGTGGTTTTTCAACACTAACACAAGTGCGAAAAGTAGTTTTTCAACACTATCACAAGTGCAAAAAGTGTTTTTTCCACACTAATACAAGTGCAAAAGTGGTTTCCTGCACCAACACAAGTGCGAAATGTGGTTTTTCAACACTATCACAAGTGCAAAAAGTGTTTTTTCCACACTAATACAAGTGCAAAAGTTGTTTCCTGCACAAACACAAGTGCTAAAAGTGGTTTTTCAACACTAACACAAGTGCGAAAAGTGGTTTTTCAACACTAACACAAGTGCGAAAAGTGGTTTTTCCACACTAATACAAGTGCAAAAGTGGTTTCCTGCACCAACACAAGTGCGAAAAGTGTTTTTTCCACACTAATACAAGTGCAAAAGTGGTTTCCTGCACCAACACAAGTGCGAAAATTGGTTTTTCAACACTATCACAAGTGCAAAAAGTGTTTTTTCCACACTAATACAAGTGCAAAAGTGGTTTCCTGCACCAACACAAGTGCGAAAAGTGGTTTTTCAACACTAACACAAGTGCGAAAAGTGGTTTTTCAACACTAACACAAGTGCGAAAAGTGGTTTCCTGCACCAACACAAGTGCGAAAAGTGGTTTTTCAACACTAACACAAGTGCGAAAAGTGGTTTTTCAACACTAACACAAGTGCGAAAAGTGGTTTTTCAACACTAACACAAGTGCGAAAAGTGTTTTTTCCACACTAATACAAGTGCAAAAGTGGTTTCCTGCACCAACACAAGTGCGAAAAGTGGTTTTTCAACACTAACACAAGTGCGAAAAGTGGTTTTTCAACACTTACACAAGTGCGAAAAGTGTTTTTTCCACATTAATACAAGTGCAAAAGGGGTTTCCTGCACCAACACAAGTGCGAAAAGTGGTTTTTCAACACTAACACAAGTGCGAAAAGTGGTTTTTCAACACTAACACAAGTGCGAAAAGTGGTTTTTCAACACTAACACAAGTGCGAAAAGTGGTTTTTCCACACTAATACAAGTGCAAAAGTGGTTTCCTGCACCAACACAAGTGCGAAAAGTGGTTTTTCAACACTAACACAAGTGCGAAAAGTGGTTTTTCAACACTAACACAAGTGCGAAAAGTGGTTTTTCAACACTAACACAAGTGCGAAAAGTGGTTTTTCCACACTAATACAAGTGCAAAAGTGGTTTCCTGCACCAACACAAGTGCGAAAAGTGGTTTTTCAACACCAACACAAGTGCGAAAAGTGGTTTTTCAACACTAACACAAGTGCGAAAAGTGTTTTTTCCACACTAATACAAGTGCAAAAGTGGTTTCCTGCACCAACACAAGTGTGAAAAGTGGTTTTTCAACACTATCACAAGTGCAAAAAGTGTTTTTTCCACACTAATGCAAGTGCAAAAGTGGTTTCCTGCACCAACACAAGTGCGAAAAGTGGTTTTTCAACACTAACACAAGTGCGAAAAGTGGTTTTTTCAACACTAACACAAGTGCGAAAAGTAGTTTTTCAACACTATCACAAGTGCAAAAAGTGTTTTTTCCACACTAATACAAGTGCGAAAAGTGGTTTTTCAACACTAACACAAGTGCGAAAAGTGGTTTTTCAACACTAACACAAGTGTGAAAAGTGGTTTTTCCACACTAATACAAGTGCAAAAGTGGTTTCCTGCACCAACACAAGTGCGAAAAGTGGTTTTTCAACACTAACACAAGTGCGAAAAGTGGTTTTTCAACACCAACACAAGTGCGAAAAGTGGTTTTTCAACACTAACACAAGTGCGAAAAGTGTTTTTTCCACACTAATACAAGTGCAAAAGTGGTTTCCTGCACCAACACAAGTGCGAAAAGTGGTTTTTCAACACTAACACAAGTGCGAAAAGTAGTTTTTCAACACTAACACAAGTGCGAAAAGTAGTTTTTCAACACTATCACAAGTGCAAAAAGTGTTTTTTCCACACTAATACAAGTGCGAAAAGTGGTTTTTCAACACTAACACAAGTGCGAAAAGTGGTTTTTCAACACTAACACAAGTGCGAAAAGTGTTTTTTCAACACTAACACATGTGCGAAAAGTGGTTTCCTGCACCAACACAAGTGCGAAAAGTGGTTTTTCAACACTAACACAAGTGCGAAAAGTGGTTTTTCAACTCTATCACAAGTGCAAAAAGTGTTTTTTCCACACTAATACAAGTGCAAAAGTTGTTTCCTGCACCAACACAAGTGCGAAAAGTGGTTTTTCAACACTAACACAAGTGCGAAAAGTGGTTTTTCAACACTATCACAAGTGCAAAAAGTGTTTTTTCCACACTAATACAAGTGCAAAAGTGGTTTCCTGCACCAACACAAGTGCGAAAAGTGGTTTTTCAACACTAACACAAGTGTGAAAAGTAGTTTTTCAACACTAACACAAGTGCGAAAAGTGGTTTCCTGCACCAACACAAGTGCTAAAAGTGATTTTTCAACACTAACACAAGTGCGAAAAGTGGTTTTTCAACACTAACACAAGTGCGAAAAGTGGTTTTTCAACACTAACACAAGTGCGAAAAGTGGTTTTTCCACACTAATACAAGTGCAAAAGTAGTTTCCTGCACCAACACAAGTACGAAAAGTGGTTTTTCAACACTAACACAAGTGCGAAAAGTGGTTTTTCAACACTAACACAAGTGCGAAAAGTGTTTTTTCCACACTAATACAAGTGCAAAAGTGGTTTCCTGCACCAACACAAGTGCGAAAAGTGGTTTTTCAACACTATCACAAGTGCAAAAAGTGTTTTTTCCACACTAATGCAAGTGCAAAAGTGGTTTCCTGCACCAACACAAGTGCGAACAGTGGTTTTTCAACACTAACACAAGTGCGAAAAGTGGTTTTTCAACACTAACACAAGTGCGAAAAGTGGTTTTTTCCACACTAATACAAGTGCAAAAGTGGTTTCCTGCAACAACACAAGTGCGAAAAGTAGTTTTTCAACACTAACACAAGTGCGAAAAGTGGTTTTTCAACACTAATACAAGTGCAAAAGTGGTTTCCTGCACCAACACAAGTGCGAAAAGTGTTTTTTCCACACTAATACAAGTGCAAAAGTGGTTTCCAGCACCAACACAAGTGCGAAAAGTGGTTTTTCAACACTAACACAAGTGCGAAAAGTGGTTTTTCAACACCAACACAAGTGCGAAAAGTGGTTTTTCAACACTAACACAAGTGCGAAAAGTGTTTTTTCCACACTAATACAAGTGCAAAAGTGGTTTCCTGCACCAACACAAGTGCGAAAAGTGGTTTTTCAACACTATCACAAGTGCAAAAAGTGTTTTTTCCACACTAATGCAAGTGCAAAAGTGGTTTCCTGCACCAACACAAGTGCGAACAGTGGTTTTTCAACACTAACACAAGTGCGAAAAGTGGTTTTTCAACACTAACACAAGTGCGAAAATTAGTTTTTCAACACTATCACAAGTGCAAAAAGTGTTTTTTCCACACTAATACAAGTGCGAAAAGTGGTTTTTCAACACTAACACAAGTGCGAAAAGTGGTTTTTCAACACTAACACAAGTGCGAAAAGTGGTTTTTTCCACACTAATACAAGTGCACAAGTGGTTTCCTGCAACAACACAAGTGCAAAAAGTAGTTTTTCAACACTAACACAAGTGCGAAAAGTGGTTTTTCAACACTAATACAAGTGCAAAAGTGGTTTCCTGCACCAACACAAGTGCGAAAAGTGTTTTTTCCACACTAATACAAGTGCAAAAGTGGTTTCCTGCACCAACACAAGTGCGAAAAGTGGTTTTTCAACACTATCACAAGTGCAAAAAGTTTTTTTTCCACACTAATACAAGTGCAAAAGTGGTTTCCTGCACCAACACAAGTGCGAAAAGTGGTTTTTCAACACTAACACAAGTGCGAAAAGTGGTTTTTCAACACTAACACAAGTGCGAAAAGTGGTTTCCTGCACCAACACAAGTGCGAAAAGTGGTTTTTCAACACTAACACAAGTGCGAAAAGTGGTTTTTCAACACTAACACAAGTGCGAAAAGTGTTTTTTCCACACTAATACAAGTGCAAAAGTGGTTTCCTGCACCAACACAAGTGCGAAAAGTGGTTTTTCAACACTAACACAAGTGCGAAAAGTGGTTTTTCAACACTAACACAAGTGCGAAAAGTGGTTTTTCCACACTAATACAAGTGCAAAAGTGGTTTCCTGCACCAACACAAGTGCGAAAAGTGGTTTTTCAACACTAACACAAGTGCGAAAAGTGGTTTTTCAACACTATCACAAGTGCAAAAGGTGTTTTTTCCACACTAATACAAGTGCAAAAGTGGTTTCCTGCACCAACACAAGTGCGAAAAGTGGTTTTTCAACACTAACACAAGTGCGAAAAGTGGTTTTTCAAAACTAACACAAGTGCGAAAAGTGTTTTTTCCACACTAATACAAGTGCAAAAGTGGTTTCCTGCACCAACACAAGTGCGAAAAGTGGTTTTTCAACACTAACACAAGTGCGAAAAGTGGTTTTTCAACACTAACACAAGTGCGAAAAGTGGTTTTTCCACACTAATACAAGTGCAAAGGTGGTTTCCTGCACCAACACAAGTGCGAAAAGTGGTTTTTCAACACTAACACAAGTACGAAAAGTGGTTTTTCAACACTAACACAAGTGCGAAAAGTGGTTTTTCCACACTAATACAAGTGCAAAAGTGGTTTCCTGCACCAACACAAGTGCGAAAAGTGGTTTTTAAACACTAACGCAAGTGCGAAAAGTGGTTTTTCAACTCTATCACAAGTGCAAAAAGTGTTTTTTCCACACTAATACAAGTGCAAAAGTGGTTTCCTTCACCAACACAAGTGCGAAAAGTGGTTTTTCAACACTAACACAAGTGCGAAAAGTGGTTTTTCAACACTAACACAATTGCGAAAAGTGTTTTTTCCACACTAATACAAATGCAAAAGTGGTTTCCTGCACAAACACAAGTGCGAAAAGTGGTTTTTCAACACTAACACAAGTGCGAAAAGTGGTTTTTCAACACTAACACAAGTGCGAAAAGTGGTTTTTCCACACTAATACAAGTGCAAAAGTGGTTTCCTGCACCAACACAAGTGCGAAAAGTGGTTTTTCAACACTAACACAAGTGCGAAAAGTGGTTTTTCAACACTATCACAAGTGCGAAAAGTGTTTTTTCCACACTAATACAAGTGCAAAAGTGGTTTCCTGCAACAACACAAGTGCGATAAGTGGTTTTTCAACACCATCACAAGTGCAAAAAGTGTTTTTTCCACACTAATACAAGTGCAAAAGTGGTTTCCTGCACCAACACAAGTGCGAAAAGTGGTTTTGCAACACTATCACAAGTGCAAAAAGTGTTTTTTCCACACTAATACAAGTGCAAAAGTGGTTTCCTGCACCAACACAAGTGCGAAAAGTGGTTTTTCAACACTAACACAAGTGCGAAAAGTGGTTTTTCAACACTAACACAAGTGCGAAAAGTGGTTTTTCAACACTAACACAAGTGTGAAAAGTGGTTTCCTGCACCAACACAAGTGCGAAAAGTGGTTTTTCAACACTAACACAAGTGCGAAAAGTGGTTTTTCAACACTAACACAAGTGCGAAAAGTGTTTTTTCCACACTAATACAAGTGCAAAGGTGGTTTCCTGCACCAACACAAGTGCGAAAAGTGGTTTTTCAACACTAACACAAGTGCGAAAAGTGGTTTTTCAACACTAACACAAGTGCGAAAAGTGGTTTTTCAACACTAACACAAGTGCGAAAAGTGGTTTTTCAACACTAACACAAGTGCGAAAAGTGGTTTTTCAACACTAATACAAGTGCAAAAGTGGTTTCCTGCACCAACACAAGTGCGAAAAGTGGTTTTTCAACACGATCACAAGTGCAAAAAGTATTTTTTCCACACTAATACAAGTGCAAAAGTGGTTTCCTGCACCAACACAAGTGCGAAAAGTGGTTTTTCAACACTAACACAAGTGCGAAAAGTGGTTTTTCAACACTAACACAAGTGCGAAAAGTGGTTTTTCAACACTAACACAAGTGCGAAAAGTGGTTTTTCCACACTAATACAAGTGCAAAAGTGGTTTCCTGCACCAACACAAGTACGAAAAGTGGTTTTTCAACACTAACACAAGTGCGAAAAGTGGTTTTTCAACACTAACACAAGTGCGAAAAGTGTTTTTTCCACACTAATACAAGTGCAAAAGTGGTTTCCTGCACCAACACAAGTGCGAAAAGTGGTTTTTCAACACTATCACAAGTGCAAAAAGTGTTTTTTCCACACTAATGCAAGTGCAAAAGTGGTTTCCTGCACCAACACAAGTGCGAACAGTGGTTTTTCAACACTAACACAAGTGCGAAAAGTGGTTTTTCAACACTAACACAAGTGCGAAAAGTGGTTTTTTCCACACTAATACAAGTGCAAAAGTGGTTTCCTGCAACAACACAAGTGCGAAAAGTAGTTTTTCAACACTAACACAAGTGCGAAAAGTGGTTTTTCAACACTAATACAAGTGCAAAAGTGGTTTCCTGCACCAACACAAGTGCGAAAAGTGTTTTTTCCACACTAATACAAGTGCAAAAGTGGTTTCCTGCACCAACACAAGTGCGAAAAGTGGTTTTTCAACACTAACACAAGTGCGAAAAGTGGTTTTTCAACACCAACACAAGTGCGAAAAGTGGTTTTTCAACACTAACACAAGTGCGAAAAGTGTTTTTTCCACACTAATACAAGTGCAAAAGTGGTTTCCTGCACCAACACAAGTGCGAAAAGTGGTTTTTCAACACTATCACAAGTGCAAAAAGTGTTTTTTCCACACTAATGCAAGTGCAAAAGTGGTTTCCTGCACCAACACAAGTGCGAACAGTGGTTTTTCAACACTAACACAAGTGCGAAAAGTGGTTTTTCAACACTAACACAAGTGCGAAAATTAGTTTTTCAACACTATCACAAGTGCAAAAAGTGTTTTTTCCACACTAATACAAGTGCGAAAAGTGGTTTTTCAACACTAACACAAGTGCGAAAAGTGGTTTTTCAACACTAACACAAGTGCGAAAAGTGGTTTTTTCCACACTAATACAAGTGCACAAGTGGTTTCCTGCAACAACACAAGTGCGAAAAGTAGTTTTTCAACACTAACACAAGTGCGAAAAGTGGTTTTTCAACACTAATACAAGTGCAAAAGTGGTTTCCTGCACCAACACAAGTGCGAAAAGTGTTTTTTCCACACTAATACAAGTGCAAAAGTGGTTTCCTGCACCAACACAAGTGCGAAAAGTGGTTTTTCAACACTATCACAAGTGCAAAAAGTTTTTTTTCCACACTAATACAAGTGCAAAAGTGGTTTCCTGCACCAACACAAGTGCGAAAAGTGGTTTTTCAACACTAACACAAGTGCGAAAAGTGGTTTTTCAACACTAACACAAGTGCGAAAAGTGGTTTCCTGCACCAACACAAGTGCGAAAAGTGGTTTTTCAACACTAACACAAGTGCGAAAAGTGGTTTTTCAACACTAACACAAGTGCGAAAAGTGTTTTTTCCACACTAATACAAGTGCAAAAGTGGTTTCCTGCACCAACACAAGTGCGAAAAGTGGTTTTTCAACACTAACACAAGTGCGAAAAGTGGTTTTTCAACACTAACACAAGTGCGAAAAGTGGTTTTTCCACACTAATACAAGTGCAAAAGTGGTTTCCTGCACCAACACAAGTGCGAAAAGTGGTTTTTCAACACTAACACAAGTGCGAAAAGTGGTTTTTCAACACTATCACAAGTGCAAAAGGTGTTTTTTCCACACTAATACAAGTGCAAAAGTGGTTTCCTGCACCAACACAAGTGCGAAAAGTGGTTTTTCAACACTAACACAAGTGCGAAAAGTGGTTTTTCAAAACTAACACAAGTGCGAAAAGTGTTTTTTCCACACTAATACAAGTGCAAAAGTGGTTTCCTGCACCAACACAAGTGCGAAAAGTGGTTTTTCAACACTAACACAAGTGCGAAAAGTGGTTTTTCAACACTAACACAAGTGCGAAAAGTGGTTTTTCCACACTAATACAAGTGCAAAGGTGGTTTCCTGCACCAACACAAGTGCGAAAAGTGGTTTTTCAACACTAACACAAGTACGAAAAGTGGTTTTTCAACACTAACACAAGTGCGAAAAGTGGTTTTTCCACACTAATACAAGTGCAAAAGTGGTTTCCTGCACCAACACAAGTGCGAAAAGTGGTTTTTAAACACTAACGCAAGTGCGAAAAGTGGTTTTTCAACTCTATCACAAGTGCAAAAAGTGTTTTTTCCACACTAATACAAGTGCAAAAGTGGTTTCCTTCACCAACACAAGTGCGAAAAGTGGTTTTTCAACACTAACACAAGTGCGAAAAGTGGTTTTTCAACACTAACACAATTGCGAAAAGTGTTTTTTCCACACTAATACAAATGCAAAAGTGGTTTCCTGCACAAACACAAGTGCGAAAAGTGGTTTTTCAACACTAACACAAGTGCGAAAAGTGGTTTTTCAACACTAACACAAGTGCGAAAAGTGGTTTTTCCACACTAATACAAGTGCAAAAGTGGTTTCCTGCACCAACACAAGTGCGAAAAGTGGTTTTTCAACACTAACACAAGTGCGAAAAGTGGTTTTTCAACACTATCACAAGTGCGAAAAGTGTTTTTTCCACACTAATACAAGTGCAAAAGTGGTTTCCTGCAACAACACAAGTGCGATAAGTGGTTTTTCAACACCATCACAAGTGCAAAAAGTGTTTTTTCCACACTAATACAAGTGCAAAAGTGGTTTCCTGCACCAACACAAGTGCGAAAAGTGGTTTTGCAACACTATCACAAGTGCAAAAAGTGTTTTTTCCACACTAATACAAGTGCAAAAGTGGTTTCCTGCACCAACACAAGTGCGAAAAGTGGTTTTTCAACACTAACACAAGTGCGAAAAGTGGTTTTTCAACACTAACACAAGTGCGAAAAGTGGTTTTTCAACACTAACACAAGTGTGAAAAGTGGTTTCCTGCACCAACACAAGTGCGAAAAGTGGTTTTTCAACACTAACACAAGTGCGAAAAGTGGTTTTTCAACACTAACACAAGTGCGAAAAGTGTTTTTTCCACACTAATACAAGTGCAAAGGTGGTTTCCTGCACCAACACAAGTGCGAAAAGTGGTTTTTCAACACTAACACAAGTGCGAAAAGTGGTTTTTCAACACTAACACAAGTGCGAAAAGTGGTTTTTCAACACTAACACAAGTGCGAAAAGTGGTTTTTCAACACTAACACAAGTGCGAAAAGTGGTTTTTCAACACTAATACAAGTGCAAAAGTGGTTTCCTGCACCAACACAAGTGCGAAAAGTGGTTTTTCAACACGATCACAAGTGCAAAAAGTATTTTTTCCACACTAATACAAGTGCAAAAGTGGTTTCCTGCACCAACACAAGTGCGAAAAGTGGTTTTTCAACACTAACACAAGTGCGAAAAGTGGTTTTTCAACACTAACACAAGTGCGAAAAGTGGTTTTTCAACAATAATACAAGTGCAAAAGTGGTTTCCTGCACCAACACAAGTGCGAAAAGTGGTTTTTCAACACGATCACAAGTGCGAAAAGTGGTTTTTCCACACTAATACAAGTGCAAAAGTGGTTTCCTGCACCAACACAAGTGCGAAAAGTGGTTTTTCAACACTAACACAAGTGCGAAAAGTGGTTTTTCAACACTAACACAATTGCGAAAAGTGTTTTTTCCACACTAATACAAGTGCGCAAAAGTGGTTTCCTGCACAAACACAAGTGCAAAAAGTGGTTTTTCAACACTAACACAAGTGCGAAAAGTGGTTTTTCAACACTAATACAAGTGCGAAAAGTGTTTTTCACACTAATACAAGTGCAAAAGTGGTTTCCTGCACCAACACAAGTGCGAAATGTTGTTTTTCAACACTAACACAAGTGCGAAAAGTGGTTTTTCAACACTATCACAAGTGCAAAAAGTGTTTTTTCCACACTAATACAAGTGCAAAAGTGGTTTCCTGCACCAACACAAGTGCGATAAGTGGTTTTTCAACACCATCACAAGTGCAAAAAGTGTTTTTTCCACACTAATACAAGTGCAAAGTGGTTTCCTGCACCAACACAAGTGCGAAAAGTGGTTTTGCAACACTATCACAAGTGCAAAATGTGTTTTTTCCACACTAATACAAGTGCAAAAGTGTTTCCTGCACCAACACAAGTGCGAAAAGTGGTTTTTCAACACTAACACAAGTGCGGAAAAGTGGTTTTTCAACACTAACACAAGTGCGAAAAGTGGTTTTTCAACACTAACACAAGTGCGAAAAGTGGTTTCCTGCACCAACACAAGTGCGAAAAGTGGTTTTTCAACACTAACACAAGTGCGAAAAGTGGTTTTTCAACACTAACACAAGTGCGAAAAGTGTTTTTTCCACACTAATACAAGTGCAAAGGTGGTTTCCTGCACCAACACAAGTGCGAAAAGTGGTTTTTCAACACTAACACAAGTGCAAAAAGTGGTTTTTCAACACTAACACAAGTGCGAAAAGTGGTTTTTCAACACTAACACAAGTGCGAAAAGTGGTTTTTCAACACTAACACAAGTGCGAAAAGTGGTTTTTCAACACTAATACAAGTGCAAACGTGGTTTCCTGCACCAACACAAGTGCGAAAAGTGGTTTTTCAACACGATCACAAGTGTAAAAAGTATTTTTTCCACACTAATACAAGTGCAAAAGTGGTTTCCTGCACCAACACAAGTGCGAAAAGTGGTTTTTCAACACTAACACAAGTGCGAAAAGTGGTTTTTCAACACTAACACAAGTGCGAAAAGTGGTTTTTCAACACTAATACAAGTGCAAAAGTGGTTTCCTGCACCAACACAAGTGCGAAAAGTGGTTTTTCAACACTAACACAAGTGCGAAAAGTGGTTTTTCAACACTAACACAAGTGCGAAAAGTGGTTTTTCAACACTAACACAAGTGCGAAAAGTGGTTTCCTGCACCAACACAAGTGCGAAAAGTGGTTTTTCAACACTAACACAAGTGCGAAAAGTGGTTTTTCAACACTAACACAAGTGCGAAAAGTGTTTTTTCCACACTAATACAAGTGCAAAGGTAGTTTCCTGCACCAACACAAGTGCGAAAAGTGGTTTTTCAACACTAACACAAGTGCGAAAAGTGGTTTTTCAACACTAACACAAGTGCAAAAAGTGGTTTTTCCACACTAATACAAGTGCAAAGTGGTTTCCTGCACCAACACAAGTGCGAAAAGTGGTTTTTCAACACTAATGCAAGTGTGAAAAGTGGTTTTTCAACTCTATCACAAGTGCAAAAAGTGTTTTTTCCACACTAATACAAGTGCAAAAGTGGTTTCCTGCACCAACACAAGTGCGAAAAGTGGTTTTTCAACACTAACACAAGTGCGAAAAGTGGTTTTTCAACACTATCACAAGTGCAAAAAGTGTTTTTTCCACACTAATACAAGTGCAAAAGTGGTTTCCTGCACCAACACAGGTGCGAAAAGTGGTTTTTCAACACTAACACAAGTGCGAAAAGTGGTTTCCTGCACCAACACAAGTGCTAAAAGTGGTTTTTCAACACTAACACAAGTGCGAAAAGTGGTTTTTCAACACTAACACAAGTGCAAAAAGTGGTTTTGCCACACTAATACAAGTGCAAAAGTGGTTTCCTGCACCAACACAAGTGCGAAAAGTGGTTTTTCAACACTAACACAAGTGCGAAAAGTGGTTTTTCAACACTATCACAAGTGCAAAAAGTGTTTTTTCCACACAAATACAAGTGCAAAACTGGTTTCCTGCACCAACACAAGTGCGAAAAGTGGTTTTTCAACACTAACACAAGTGCGAAAAGTGGTTTTTCAACACTAACACAAGTGTGAAAAGTGGTTTTTCAACACTAACACAAGTGCGAAAAGTGTTTTTTCCACACTAATACAAGTGCAAAAGTGGTTTCCTGCACCAACACAAGTGCGAAAAGTGGTTTTTCAACACTATCACAAGTGCACAATGTGGTTTTTCAACACTAACACAAGTGCGAAAAGTGTTTTTTCCACACTAATACAAGTGCAAAAGTGGTTTCCTGCACCAACACAAGTGCGAAAAGTGGTTTTTCAACACTATCACAAGTGCAAAAAGTGTTTTTTTCCACACTAATACAAGTGCAAAAGTGGTTTCCTGCACCAACACAAGTGCGAAAAGTGGTTTTTCAACACTAACACAAGTGCGAAAAGTGGTTTTTCAACACTATCACAAGTGCAAAAAGTGTTTTTTCCACACTAATACAAGTGCAAAAGTGGTTTCCTGCACCAACACAAGTGCGATAAGTGGTTTTTCAACACCATCACAAGTGCAAAAAGTGTTTTTTCCACACTAATACAAGTGCAAAAGTGGTTTCCTGCACCAACACAAGTGCGAAAAGTGGTTTTGCAACACTATCACAAGTGCAAAACGTGTTTTTTCCACACTAATACAAGTGCAAAAGTGGTTTCCTGCACCAACACAAGTGCGAAAAGTGGTTTTTCAACACTAACACAAGTGCGAAAAGTGGTTTTTCAACACTAACACAAGTGCGAAAAGTGGTTTTTCAACACTAACACAAGTGCGAAAAGTGGTTTCCTGCACCAACACAAGTGCGAAAAGTGGTTTTTCAACACTAACACAAGTGCGAAAAGTGGTTTTTCAACACTAACACAAGTGCGAAAAGTGTTTTTTTCCACACTAATACAAGTGCAAAGGTGGTTTCCTGCACCAACACAAGTGCGAAAAGTGGTTTTTCAACACTAACACAAGTGCAAAAAGTGGTTTTTCAACACTAACACAAGTGCGAAAAGTGGTTTTTCAACACTAACACAAGTGCGAAAAGTGGTTTTTCAACACTAACACAAGTGCGAAAAGTGGTTTTTCAACACTAATACAAGTGCAAACGTGGTTTCCTGCACCAACACAAGTGCGAAAAGTGGTTTTTCAACACGATCACAAGTGCAAAAAGTATTTTTTCCACACTAATACAAGTGCAAAAGTGGTTTCCTGCACCAACACAAGTGCGAAAAGTGGTTTTTCAACACTAACACAAGTGCGAAAAGTGGTTTTTCAACACTAACACAAGTGCGAAAAGTGGTTTTTCAACACTAATACAAGTGCAAAAGTGGTTTCCTGCACAACACAAGTGCGAAAAGTGGTTTTTCAACACTAACACAAGTGCGAAAAGTGGTTTTTCAACACTAACACAAGTGCGAAAAGTGGTTTTTCAACACTAACACAAGTGCGAAAAGTGGTTTCCTGCACCAACACAAGTGCGAAAAGTGGTTTTTCAACACTAACACAAGTGCGAAAAGTGGTTTTTCAACACTAACACAAGTGCGAAAAGTGTTTTTTCCACACTAATACAAGTGCAAAGGTAGTTTCCTGCACCAACACAAGTGCGAAAAGTGGTTTTTCAACACTAACACAAGTGCGAAAAGTGGTTTTTCAACACTAACACAAGTGCGAAAAGTGGTTTTTTCCACACTAATACAAGTGCAAAAGTGGTTTCCTGCACCAACACAAGTGCAAAAGTGGTTTTCAACACTAATGCAAGTGCGAAAAGTGGTTTTTCAACACTATCACAAGTGCACAATGTGGTTTTTCAACACTAACACAAGTGCGAAAAGTGTTTTTTCCACACTAATACAAGTGCAAAAGTGGTTTCCTGCACCAACACAAGTGCGAAAAGTGGTTTTTCAACACTATCACAAGTGCAAAAAGTGTTTTTTCCACACTAATACAAGTGCAAAAGTGGTTTCCTGCACCAACACAAGTGCGAAAAGTGGTTTTTCAACACTAACACAAGTGCGAAAAGTGGTTTTTCAACACTAACACAAGTGTGAAAGTGTTTTTTCAACACTAACACATGTGCGAAAAGTGGTTTTCTGCACCAACACAAGTGCGAAAAGTGGTTTTTCAACACTAACACAAGTGCGAAAAGTGGTTTTTCAACTCTATCACAAGTGCAAAAAGTGTTTTTTCCACACTAATACAAGTGCAAAAGTGGTTTCCTGCACCAACACAAGTGCGAAAAGTGGTTTTTCAACACTAACACAAGTGCGAAAAGTGGTTTTTCAACACTATCACAAGTGCAAAAAGTGTTTTTTCCACACTAATACAAGTGCAAAAGTGGTTTCCTGCACCAACACAAGTGCGAAAAGTGGTTTTTCAACACTAACACAAGTGTGAAAAGTAGTTTTCAACACTAATACAAGTGCGAAAAGTAGTTTTTCAACACTATCACAAGTGCAAAAAGTGTTTTTTCCACACTAATACAAGTGCAAAAGTGGTTTCCTGCACCAACACAAGTGCGATAAGTGGTTTTTCAACACCATCACAAGTGCAAAAAGTGTTTTTTCCACACTAATACAAGTGCAAAAGTGGTTTCCTGCACCAACACAAGTGCGAAAAGTGGTTTTGCAACACTATCACAAGTGCAAAACGTGTTTTTTCCACACTAATACAAGTGCAAAAGTGGTTTCCTGCACCAACACAAGTGCGAA
Source organism: Myxine glutinosa (assembly GCF_964187855.1). Classification (NCBI taxonomy): domain Eukaryota; kingdom Metazoa; phylum Chordata; class Myxini; order Myxiniformes; family Myxinidae; genus Myxine; species Myxine glutinosa. The sequence goes on from NW_027617142.1 coordinate 113,053, forward strand.
AAGTGGTTTTTCAACACTAACACAAGTGCGAAAAGTGGTTTTTCAACACTAACACAAGTGCGAAAAGTGGTTTTTCAACACTAACACAAGTGCGAAAAGTGGCTTCCTGCACCAACACAAGTGCGAAAAGTGGTTTTTCAACACTAACACAAGTGCGAAAAGTGGTTTTTCAACACTAACACAAGTGCGAAAAGTGTTTTTTCCACACTAATACAAGTGCAAAGGTGGTTTCCTGCACCAACACAAGTGCGAAAAGTGGTTTTTCAACACTAACACAAGTGCAAAAAGTGGTTTTTCAACACTAACACAAGTGCGAAAAGTGGTTTTTCAACACTAACACAAGTGCGAAAAGTGGTTTTTCAACACTAACACAAGTGCGAAAAGTGGTTTTTCAACACTAATACAAGTGCAAACGTGGTTTCCTGCACCAACACAAGTGCGAAAAGTGGTTTTTCAACACGATCACAAGTGCAAAAAGTATTTTTTCCACACTAATACAAGTGCAAAAGTGGTTTCCTGCACCAACACAAGTGCGAAAAGTGGTTTTTCAACACTAACACAAGTGCGAAAAGTGGTTTTTCAACACTAACACAAGTGCGAAAAGTGGTTTTTCAACACTAATACAAGTGCAAAAGTGGTTTCCTGCACCAACACAAGTGCGAAAAGTGGTTTTTCAACACTAACACAAGTGCGAAAAGTGGTTTTTCAACACTAACACAAGTGCGAAAAGTGGTTTTTCAACACTAACACAAGTGCGAAAAGTGGTTTCCTGCACCAACACAAGTGCGAAAAGTGGTTTTTCAACACTAACACAAGTGCGAAAAGTGGTTTTTCAACACTAACACAAGTGCGAAAAGTGTTTTTTCCACACTAATACAAGTGCAAAGGTAGTTTCCTGCACCAACACAAGTGCGAAAAGTGGTTTTTCAACACTAACACAAGTGCGAAAAGTGGTTTTTCAACACTAACACAAGTGCGAAAAGTGGTTTTTCCACACTAATACAAGTGCAAAAGTGGTTTCCTGCACCAACACAAGTGCCAAAAGTGGTTTTTCAACACTAATGCAAGTGCGAAAAGTGGTTTTTCAACACTATCACAAGTGCACAATGTGGTTTTTCAACACTAACACAAGTGCGAAAAGTGTTTTTTCCACACTAATACAAGTGCAAAAGTGGTTTCCTGCACCAACACAAGTGCGAAAAGTGGTTTTTCAACACTATCACAAGTGCAAAAAGTGTTTTTTCCACACTAATACAAGTGCAAAAGTGGTTTCCTGCACCAACACAAGTGCGAAAAGTGGTTTTTCAACACTAACACAAGTGCGAAAAGTGGTTTTTCAACACTAACACAAGTGTGAAAAGTGTTTTTTCAACACTAACACATGTGCGAAAAGTGGTTTTCTGCACCAACACAAGTGCGAAAAGTGGTTTTTCAACACTAACACAAGTGCGAAAAGTGGTTTTTCAACTCTATCACAAGTGCAAAAAGTGTTTTTTCCACACTAATACAAGTGCAAAAGTGGTTTCCTGCACCAACACAAGTGCGAAAAGTGGTTTTTCAACACTAACACAAGTGCGAAAAGTGGTTTTTCAACACTATCACAAGTGCAAAAAGTGTTTTTTCCACACTAATACAAGTGCAAAAGTGGTTTCCTGCACCAACACAAGTGCGAAAAGTGGTTTTTCAACACTAACACAAGTGTGAAAAGTAGTTTTTCAACACTAACACAAGTGCGAAAAGTGGTTTCCTGCACCAACACAAGTGCTAAAAGTGGTTTTTCAACACTAACACAAGTGCGAAAAGTGGTTTTTCAACACTAACACAAGTGCGAAAAGTGGTTTTTCCACACTAATACAAGTGCAAAAGTGGTTTCCTGCACCAACACAAGTGCGAAAAGTGGTTTTTCAACACTAACGCAAGTGCGAAAAGTGGTTTTTCAACACTATCACAAGTGCAAAAAGTGTTTTTTCCACACTAATGCAAGTGCAAAAGTGGTTTCCTGCACCAACACAAGTGCGAAAAGTGGTTTTTCAACACTAACACAAGTGCGAAAAGTGGTTTTTCAACACTAACACAAGTGCGAAAATTAGTTTTTCAACACTATCACAAGTGCAAAAAGTGTTTTTTCCACACTAATACAAGTGCAAAAGTGGTTTCCTGCACCAAAACAAGTGCGAAATGTGGTTTTTCAACACTATCACAAGTGCAAAAAGTGTTTTTTCCACACTAATACAAGTGCAAAAGTTGTTTCCTGCACCAACACAAGTGCTAAAAGTGGTTTTTCAACACTAACACAAGTGCGAAAAGTGGTTTTTCAACACTAACACAAGTGCGAAAAGTGGTTTTTCCACACTAATACAAGTGCAAAAGTGGTTTCCTGCACCAACACAAGTGTGAAAAGTGTTTTGTCCACACTAATACAAGTGCAAAAGTGGTTTCCTGCACAAACACAAGTGCGAAAATTGGTTTTTCAACACTATCACAAGTGCAAAAAGTGTTTTTTCCACACTAATACAAGTGCAAAAGTGGTTTCCTGCACCAACACAAGTGCGAAAAGTGGTTTTTCAACACTATCACAAGTGCAAAAAGTGTTTTTTCCACACTAATACAAGTGCAAAAGTGGTTTCCTGCACCAACACAAGTGCGAAAAGTGGTTTTTCAACACTAACACAAGTGCGAAAAGTGGTTTTTCAACACTAACACAAGTGCGAAAAGTGGTTTCCTGCACCAACACAAGTGCGAAAAGTGGTTTTTCAACACTAACACAAGTGCGAAAAGTGGTTTTTCAACACTAACACAAGTGCGAAAAGTGTTTTTTCCACACTAATACAAGTGCAAAAGTGGTTTCCTGCACCAACACAAGTGCGAAAAGTGGTTTTTCAACACTAACACAAGTGCGAAAAGTGGTTTTTCAACACTAACACAAGTGCGAAAAGTGGTTTTTCCACACTAATACAAGTGCAAAAGTGGTTTCCTGCACCAACACAAGTGCCAAAAGTGGTTTTTCAACACTAATGCAAGTGCGAAAAGTGGTTTTTCAACTCTATCACAAGTGCAAAAAGTGTTTTTTCCACACTAATACAAGTGCAAAAGTGGTTTCCTGCACCAACACAAGTGCGAAAAGTGGTTTTTCAACACTAACACAAGTGCAAAAAGTGTTTTTTCCACACTAATACAAGTGCAAAAGTGGTTTCCTGCACCAACACAAGTGCGAAAAGTGGTTTTTCAACACTAACACAAGTACGAAAAGTGGTTTTTCAACACTAACACAAGTGCGAAAAGTGGTTTTTCCACACTAATACAAGTGCAAAAGTGGTTTCCTGCACCAACACAAGTGCGAAAAGTGGTTTTTAAACACTAACGCAAGTGCGAAAAGTGGTTTTTCAACTCTATCACAAGTGCAAAAAGTGTTTTTTCCACACTAATACAAGTGCAAAAGTGGTTTCCTTCACCAACACAAGTGCGAAAAGTGGTTTTTCAACACTAACACAAGTGCGAAAAGTGGTTTTTCAACACTAACACAATTGCGAAAAGTGTTTTTTCCACACTAATACAAATGCAAAAGTGGTTTCCTGCACAAACACAAGTGCGAAAAGTGGTTTTTCAACACTAACACAAGTGCAAAAAGTGGTTTTTCAACACTAACACAAGTGCGAAAAGTGGTTTTTCCACACTAATACAAGTGCAAAAGTGGTTTCCTGCACCAACACAAGTGCGAAAAGTGGTTTTTCAACACTAACACAAGTGCGAAAAGTGGTTTTTCAACACTAATACAAGTGCAAAAGTGGTTTCCTGCAACAACACAAGTGCGAAAAGTGTTTTTTCCACACTAATACAAGTGCAAAAGTGGTTTCCTGCAACAACACAAGTGCGATAAGTGGTTTTTCAACACCATCACAAGTGCAAAAAGTGTTTTTTCCACACTAATACAAGTGCAAAAGTGGTTTCCTGCACCAACACAAGTGCGAAAAGTGGTTTTGCAACACTATCACAAGTGCAAAAAGTGTTTTTTCCACACTAATACAAGTGCAAAAGTGGTTTCCTGCACCAACACAAGTGCGAAAAGTGGTTTTTCAACACTAACACAAGTGCGAAAAGTGGTTTTTCAACACTAACACAAGTGCGAAAAGTGGTTTTTCAACACTAACACAAGTGTGAAAAGTGGTTTCCTGCACCAACACAAGTGCGAAAAGTGGTTTTTCAACACTAACACAAGTGCGAAAAGTGGTTTTTCAACACTAACACAAGTGCGAAAAGTGTTTTTTCCACACTAATACAAGTGCAAAGGTGGTTTCCTGCACCAACACAAGTGCGAAAAGTGGTTTTTCAACACTAACACAAGTGCGAAAAGTGGTTTTTCAACACTAACACAAGTGCGAAAAGTGGTTTTTCAACACTAACACAAGTGCGAAAAGTGGTTTTTCAACACTAACACAAGTGCGAAAAGTGGTTTTTCAACACTAATACAAGTGCAAAAGTGGTTTCCTGCACCAACACAAGTGCGAAAAGTGGTTTTTCAACACGATCACAAGTGCAAAAAGTATTTTTTCCACACTAATACAAGTGCAAAAGTGGTTTCCTGCACCAACACAAGTGCGAAAAGTGGTTTTTCAACACTAACACAAGTGCGAAAAGTGGTTTTTCAACACTAACACAAGTGCGAAAAGTGGTTTTTCAACAATAATACAAGTGCAAAAGTGGTTTCCTGCACCGACACAAGTGCGAAAAGTGGTTTTTCAACACGATCACAAGTGCGAAAAGTGGTTTTTCCACACTAATACAAGTGCAAAAGTGGTTTCCTGCACCAACACAAGTGCGAAAAGTGGTTTTTCAACACTAACACAAGTGCGAAAAGTGGTTTTTCAACACTAACACAATTGCGAAAAGTGTTTTTTCCACACTAATACAAGTGCAAAAGTGGTTTCCTGCACAAACACAAGTGCAAAAAGTGGTTTTTCAACACTAACACAAGTGCGAAAAGTGGTTTTTCAACACTAATACAAGTGCGAAAAGTGGTTTTTCCACACTAATACAAGTGCAAAAGTGGTTTCCTGCACCAACACAAGTGCGAAATGTTGTTTTTCAACACTAACACAAGTGCGAAAAGTGGTTTTTCAACACTATCACAAGTGCAAAAAGTGTTTTTTCCACACTAATACAAGTGCAAAAGTGGTTTCCTGCACCAACACAAGTGCGATAAGTGGTTTTTCAACACCATCACAAGTGCAAAAAGTGTTTTTTCCACACTAATACAAGTGCAAAAGTGGTTTCCTGCACCAACACAAGTGCGAAAAGTGGTTTTGCAACACTATCACAAGTGCAAAATGTGTTTTTTCCACACTAATACAAGTGCAAAAGTGGTTTCCTGCACCAACACAAGTGCGAAAAGTGGTTTTTCAACACTAACACAAGTGCAAAAAGTGGTTTTTCAACACTAACACAAGTGCGAAAAGTGGTTTTTCAACACTAACACAAGTGCGAAAAGTGGTTTCCTGCACCAACACAAGTGCGAAAAGTGGTTTTTCAACACTAACACAAGTGCGAAAAGTGGTTTTTCAACACTAACACAAGTGCGAAAAGTGTTTTTTCCACACTAATACAAGTGCAAAGGTGGTTTCCTGCACCAACACAAGTGCGAAAAGTGGTTTTTCAACACTAACACAAGTGCAAAAAGTGGTTTTTCAACACTAACACAAGTGCGAAAAGTGGTTTTTCAACACTAACACAAGTGCGAAAAGTGGTTTTTCAACACTAACACAAGTGCGAAAAGTGGTTTTTCAACACTAATACAAGTGCAAACGTGGTTTCCTGCACCAACACAAGTGCGAAAAGTGGTTTTTCAACACGATCACAAGTGTAAAAAGTATTTTTTCCACACTAATACAAGTGCAAAAGTGGTTTCCTGCACCAACACAAGTGCGAAAAGTGGTTTTTCAACACTAACACAAGTGCGAAAAGTGGTTTTTCAACACTAACACAAGTGCGAAAAGTGGTTTTTCAACACTAATACAAGTGCAAAAGTGGTTTCCTGCACCAACACAAGTGCGAAAAGTGGTTTTTCAACACTAACACAAGTGCGAAAAGTGGTTTTTCAACACTATCACAAGTGCAAAAAGTGTTTTTTCCACACAAATACAAGTGCAAAACTGGTTTCCTGCACCAACACAAGTGCGAAAAGTGGTTTTTCAACACTAACACAAGTGCGAAAAGTGGTTTTTCAACACTAACACAAGTGTGAAAAGTGGTTTTTCAACACTAACACAAGTGCGAAAAGTGTTTTTTCCACACTAATACAAGTGCAAAAGTGGTTTCCTGCACCAACACAAGTGCGAAAAGTGGTTTTTCAACACTATCACAAGTGCACAATGTGGTTTTTCAACACTAACACAAGTGCGAAAAGTGTTTTTTCCACACTAATACAAGTGCAAAAGTGGTTTCCTGCACCAACACAAGTGCGAAAAGTGGTTTTTCAACACTATCACAAGTGCAAAAAGTGTTTTTTCCACACTAATACAAGTGCAAAAGTGGTTTCCTGCACCAACACAAGTGCGAAAAGTGGTTTTTCAACACTAACACAAGTGCGAAAAGTGGTTTTTCAACACTAACACAAGTGTGAAAAGTGTTTTTTCAACACTAACACATGTGCGAAAAGTGGTTTTCTGCACCAACACAAGTGCGAAAAGTGGTTTTTCAACACTAACACAAGTGCGAAAAGTGGTTTTTCAACTCTATCACAAGTGCAAAAAGTGTTTTTTCCACACTAATACAAGTGCAAAAGTGGTTTCCTGCACCAACACAAGTGCGAAAAGTGGTTTTTCAACACTAACACAAGTGCGAAAAGTGGTTTTTCAACACTATCACAAGTGCAAAAAGTGTTTTTTCCACACTAATACAAGTGCAAAAGTGGTTTCCTGCACCAACACAAGTGCGAAAAGTGGTTTTTCAACACTAACACAAGTGTGAAAAGTAGTTTTTCAACACTAACACAAGTGCGAAAAGTGGTTTCCTGCACCAACACAAGTGCTAAAAGTGGTTTTTCAACACTAACACAAGTGCGAAAAGTGGTTTTTCAACACTAACACAAGTGCGAAAAGTGGTTTTTCCACACTAATACAAGTGCAAAAGTGGTTTCCTGCACCAACACAAGTGCGAAAAGTGGTTTTTCAACACTAACGCAAGTGCGAAAAGTGGTTTTTCAACACTATCACAAGTGCAAAAAGTGTTTTTTCCACACTAATGCAAGTGCAAAAGTGGTTTCCTGCACCAACACAAGTGCGAAAAGTGGTTTTTCAACACTAACCCAAGTGCGAAAAGTGGTTTTTCAACACTAACACAAGTGCGAAAATTAGTTTTTCAACACTATCACAAGTGCAAAAAGTGTTTTTTCCACACTAATACAAGTGCAAAAGTGGTTTCCTGCACCAAAACAAGTGCGAAATGTGGTTTTTCAACACTATCACAAGTGCAAAAAGTGTTTTTTCCACACTAATACAAGTGCAAAAGTTGTTTCCTGCACCAACACAAGTGCTAAAAGTGGTTTTTCAACACTAACACAAGTGCGAAAAGTGGTTTTTCAACACTAACACAAGTGCGAAAAGTGGTTTTTCCACACTAATACAAGTGCAAAAGTGGTTTCCTGCACCAACACAAGTGTGAAAAGTGTTTTTTCCACACTAATACAAGTGCAAAAGTGGTTTACTTCACAAACACAAGTGCGAAAATTGGTTTTTCAACACTATCACAAGTGCAAAAAGTGTTTTTTCCACACTAATACAAGTGCAAAAGTGGTTTCCTGCACCAACACAAGTGCGAAAAGTGGTTTTTCAACACTATCACAAGTGCAAAAAGTGTTTTTTCCACACTAATACAAGTGCAAAAGTGGTTTCCTGCACCAACACAAGTGCGAAAAGTGGTTTTTCAACACTAACACAAGTGCGAAAAGTGGTTTTTCAACACTAACACAAGTGCGAAAAGTGGTTTCCTGCACCAACACAAGTGCGAAAAGTGGTTTTTCAACACTAACACAAGTGCGAAAAGTGGTTTTTCAACACTAACACAAGTGCGAAAAGTGTTTTTTCCACACTAATACAAGTGCAAAAGTGGTTTCCTGCACCAACACAAGTGCGAAAAGTGGTTTTTCAACACTAACACAAGTGCGAAAAGTGGTTTTTCAACACTAACACAAGTGCGAAAAGTGTTTTTTCCACACTAATACAAGTGCAAAGGTAGTTTCCTGCACCAACACAAGTGCGAAAAGTGGTTTTTCAACACTAACACAAGTGCGAAAAGTGGTTTTTCAACACTAACACAAGTGCGAAAAGTGGTTTTTCCACACTAATACAAGTGCAAAAGTGGTTTCCTGCACCAACACAAGTGCCAAAAGTGGTTTTTCAACACTAATGCAAGTGCGAAAAGTTGTTTTTCAACTCTATCACAAGTGCAAAAAGTGTTTTTTCCACACTAATACAAGTGCAAAAGTGGTTTCCTGCACCAACACAAGTGCGAAAAGTGGTTTTTCAACACTAACACAAGTGCAAAAAGTGTTTTTTCCACACTAATACAAGTGCAAAAGTGGTTTCCTGCACCAACACAAGTGCGAAAAGTGGTTTTTCAACACTAACACAAGTACGAAAAGTGGTTTTTCAACACTAACACAAGTGCGAAAAGTGGTTTTTAAACACTAACGCAAGTGCGAAAAGTGGTTTTTCAACTCTATCACAAGTGCAAAAAGTGTTTTTTCCACACTAATACAAGTGCAAAAGTGGTTTCCTTCACCAACACAAGTGCGAAAAGTGGTTTTTCAACACTAACACAAGTGCGAAAAGTGGTTTTTCAACACTAACACAATTGCGAAAAGTGTTTTTTCCACACTAATACAAATGCAAAAGTGGTTTCCTGCACAAACACAAGTGCGAAAAGTGGTTTTTCAACACTAACACAAGTGCGAAAAGTGGTTTTTCAACACTAACACAAGTGCGAAAAGTGGTTTTTCCACACTAATACAAGTGCAAAAGTGGTTTCCTGCACCAACACAAGTGCGAAAAGTGGTTTTTCAACACTAACACAAGTGCGAAAAGTGGTTTTTCAACACTAATACAAGTGCAAAAGTGGTTTCCTGCAACAACACAAGTGCGAAAAGTGTTTTTTCCACACTAATACAAGTGCAAAAGTGGTTTCCTGCAACAACACAAGTGCGATAAGTGGTTTTTCAACACCATCACAAGTGCAAAAAGTGTTTTTTCCACACTAATACAAGTGCAAAAGTGGTTTCCTGCACCAACACAAGTGCGAAAAGTGGTTTTGCAACACTATCACAAGTGCAAAAAGTGTTTTTTCCACACTAATACAAGTGCAAAAGTGGTTTCCTGCACCAACACAAGTGCGAAAAGTGGTTTTTCAACACTAACACAAGTGCGAAAAGTGGTTTTTCAACACTAACACAAGTGCGAAAAGTGGTTTTTCAACACTAACACAAGTGTGAAAAGTGGTTTCCTGCACCAACACAAGTGCGAAAAGTGGTTTTTCAACACTAACACAAGTGCGAAAAGTGGTTTTTCAACACTAACACAAGTGCGAAAAGTGTTTTTTCCACACTAATACAAGTGCAAAGGTGGTTTCCTGCACCAACACAAGTGCGAAAAGTGGTTTTTCAACACTAACACAAGTGCGAAAAGTGGTTTTTCAACACTAACACAAGTGCGAAAAGTGGTTTTTCAACACTAACACAAGTGCGAAAAGTGGTTTTTCAACACTAACACAAGTGCGAAAAGTGGTTTTTCAACACTAATACAAGTGCAAAAGTGGTTTCCTGCACCAACACAAGTGCGAAAAGTGGTTTTTCAACACGATCACAAGTGCAAAAAGTATTTTTTCCACACTAATACAAGTGCAAAAGTGGTTTCCTGCACCAACACAAGTGCGAAAAGTGGTTTTTCAACACTAACACAAGTGCGAAAAGTGGTTTTTCAACACTAACACAAGTGCGAAAAGTGGTTTTTCAACAATAATACAAGTGCAAAAGTGGTTTCCTGCACCGACACAAGTGCGAAAAGTGGTTTTTCAACACGATCACAAGTGCGAAAAGTGGTTTTTCCACACTAATACAAGTGCAAAAGTGGTTTCCTGCACCAACACAAGTGCGAAAAGTGGTTTTTCAACACTAACACAAGTGCGAAAAGTGGTTTTTCAACACTAACACAATTGCGAAAAGTGTTTTTTCCACACTAATACAAGTGCAAAAGTGGTTTCCTGCACAAACACAAGTGCAAAAAGTGGTTTTTCAACACTAACACAAGTGCGAAAAGTGGTTTTTCAACACTAATACAAGTGCGAAAAGTGGTTTTTCCACACTAATACAAGTGCAAAAGTGGTTTCCTGCACCAACACAAGTGCGAAATGTTGTTTTTCAACACTAACACAAGTGCGAAAAGTGGTTTTTCAACACTATCACAAGTGCAAAAAGTGTTTTTTCCACACTAATACAAGTGCAAAAGTGGTTTCCTGCACCAACACAAGTGCGATAAGTGGTTTTTCAACACCATCACAAGTGCAAAAAGTGTTTTTTCCACACTAATACAAGTGCAAAAGTGGTTTCCTGCACCAACACAAGTGCGAAAAGTGGTTTTGCAACACTATCACAAGTGCAAAATGTGTTTTTTCCACACTAATACAAGTGCAAAAGTGGTTTCCTGCACCAACACAAGTGCGAAAAGTGGTTTTTCAACACTAACACAAGTGCGAAAAGTGGTTTTTCAACACTAACACAAGTGCGAAAAGTGGTTTTTCAACACTAACACAAGTGCGAAAAGTGGTTTCCTGCACCAACACAAGTGCGAAAAGTGGTTTTTCAACACTAACACAAGTGCGAAAAGTGGTTTTTCAACACTAACACAAGTGCGAAAAGTGTTTTTTCCACACTAATACAAGTGCAAAGGTGGTTTCCTGCACCAACACAAGTGCGAAAAGTGGTTTTTCAAAACTAACACAAGTGCAAAAAGTGGTTTTTCAACACTAACACAAGTGCGAAAAGTGGTTTTTCAACACTAACACAAGTGCGAAAAGTGGTTTTTCAACACTAACACAAGTGCGAAAAGTGGTTTTTCAACACTAATACAAGTGCAAACGTGGTTTCCTGCACCAACACAAGTGCGAAAAGTGGTTTTTCAACACGATCACAAGTGTAAAAAGTATTTTTTCCACACTAATACAAGTGCAAAAGTGGTTTCCTGCACCAACACAAGTGCGAAAAGTGGTTTTTCAACACTAACACAAGTGCGAAAAGTGGTTTTTCAACACTAACACAAGTGCGAAAAGTGGTTTTTCAACACTAATACAAGTGCAAAAGTGGTTTCCTGCACCAACACAAGTGCGAAAAGTGGTTTTTCAACACTAACACAAGTGCGAAAAGTGGTTTTTCAACACTAACACAAGTGCGAAAAGTGGTTTTTCAACACTAACACAAGTGCGAAAAGTGGTTTCCTGCACCAACACAAGTGCGAAAAGTGGTTTTTCAACACTAACACAAGTGCGAAAAGTGGTTTTTCAACACTAACACAAGTGCGAAAAGTGTTTTTTCCACACTAATACAAGTGCAAAGGTAGTTTCCTGCACCAACACAAGTGCGAAAAGTGGTTTTTCAACACTAACACAAGTGCGAAAAGTGGTTTTTCAACACTAACACAAGTGCAAAAAGTGGTTTTTCCACACTAATACAAGTGCAAAAGTGGTTTCCTGCACCAACACAAGTGCGAAAAGTGGTTTTTCAACACTAATGCAAGTGTGAAAAGTGGTTTTTCAACTCTATCACAAGTGCAAAAAGTGTTTTTTCCACACTAATACAAGTGCAAAAGTGGTTTCCTGCACCAACACAAGTGCGAAAAGTGGTTTTTCAACACTAACACAAGTGCGAAAAGTGGTTTTTCAACACTATCACAAGTGCAAAAAGTGTTTTTTCCACACTAATACAAGTGCAAAAGTGGTTTCCTGCACCAACACAGGTGCGAAAAGTGGTTTTTCAACACTAACACAAGTGCGAAAAGTGGTTTCCTGCACCAACACAAGTGCTAAAAGTGGTTTTTCAACACTAACACAAGTGCGAAAAGTGGTTTTTCAACACTAACACAAGTGCAAAAAGTGGTTTTGCCACACTAATACAAGTGCAAAAGTGGTTTCCTGCACCAACACAAGTGCGAAAAGTGGTTTTTCAACACTAACACAAGTGCGAAAAGTGGTTTTTCAACACTATCACAAGTGCAAAAAGTGTTTTTTCCACACAAATACAAGTGCAAAACTGGTTTCCTGCACCAACACAAGTGCGAAAAGTGGTTTTTCAACACTAACACAAGTGCGAAAAGTGGTTTTTCAACACTAACACAAGTGTGAAAAGTGGTTTTTCAACACTAACACAAGTGCGAAAAGTGTTTTTTCCACACTAATACAAGTGCAAAAGTGGTTTCCTGCACCAACACAAGTGCGAAAAGTGGTTTTTCAACACTATCACAAGTGCACAATGTGGTTTTTCAACACTAACACAAGTGCGAAAAGTGTTTTTTCCACACTAATACAAGTGCAAAAGTGGTTTCCTGCACCAACACAAGTGCGAAAAGTGGTTTTTCAACACTATCACAAGTGCAAAAAGTGTTTTTTCCACACTAATACAAGTGCAAAAGTGGTTTCCTGCACCAACACAAGTGCGAAAAGTGGTTTTTCAACACTAACACAAGTGCGAAAAGTGGTTTTTCAACACTATCACAAGTGCAAAAAGTGTTTTTTCCACACTAATACAAGTGCAAAAGTGGTTTCCTGCACCAACACAAGTGCGATAAGTGGTTTTTCAACACCATCACAAGTGCAAAAAGTGTTTTTTCCACACTAATACAAGTGCAAAAGTGGTTTCCTGCACCAACACAAGTGCGAAAAGTGGTTTTGCAACACTATCACAAGTGCAAAACGTGTTTTTTCCACACTAATACAAGTGCAAAAGTGGTTTCCTGCACCAACACAAGTGCGAAAAGTGGTTTTTCAACACTAACACAAGTGCGAAAAGTGGTTTTTCAACACTAACACAAGTGCGAAAAGTGGTTTTTCAACACTAACACAAGTGCGAAAAGTGGTTTCCTGCACCAACACAAGTGCGAAAAGTGGTTTTTCAACACTAACACAAGTGCGAAAAGTGGTTTTTCAACACTAACACAAGTGCGAAAAGTGTTTTTTCCACACTAATACAAGTGCAAAGGTGGTTTCCTGCACCAACACAAGTGCGAAAAGTGGTTTTTCAACACTAACACAAGTGCAAAAAGTGGTTTTTCAACACTAACACAAGTGCGAAAAGTGGTTTTTCAACACTAACACAAGTGCGAAAAGTGGTTTTTCAACACTAACACAAGTGCGAAAAGTGGTTTTTCAACACTAATACAAGTGCAAACGTGGTTTCCTGCACCAACACAAGTGCGAAAAGTGGTTTTTCAACACGATCACAAGTGCAAAAAGTATTTTTTCCACACTAATACAAGTGCAAAAGTGGTTTCCTGCACCAACACAAGTGCGAAAAGTGGTTTTTCAACACTAACACAAGTGCGAAAAGTGGTTTTTCAACACTAACACAAGTGCGAAAAGTGGTTTTTCAACACTAATACAAGTGCAAAAGTGGTTTCCTGCACCAACACAAGTGCGAAAAGTGGTTTTTCAACACTAACACAAGTGCGAAAAGTGGTTTTTCAACACTAACACAAGTGCGAAAAGTGGTTTTTCAACACTAACACAAGTGCGAAAAGTGGTTTCCTGCACCAACACAAGTGCGAAAAGTGGTTTTTCAACACTAACACAAGTGCGAAAAGTGGTTTTTCAACACTAACACAAGTGCGAAAAGTGTTTTTTCCACACTAATACAAGTGCAAAGGTAGTTTCCTGCACCAACACAAGTGCGAAAAGTGGTTTTTCAACACTAACACAAGTGCGAAAAGTGGTTTTTCAACACTAACACAAGTGCGAAAAGTGGTTTTTCCACACTAATACAAGTGCAAAAGTGGTTTCCTGCACCAACACAAGTGCCAAAAGTGGTTTTTCAACACTAATGCAAGTGCAAAAAGTGTTTTTTCCACACTAATACAAGTGCAAAAGTGGTTTCCTGCACCAACACAAGTGCGAAAAGTGGTTTTTCAACACTAACACAAGTGCGAAAAGTGGTTTTTCAACACTATCACAAGTGCAAAAAGTGTTTTTTCCACACTAATACAAGTGCAAAAGTGGTTTCCTGCACCAACACAGGTGCGAAAAGTGGTTTTTCAACACTAACACAAGTGCGAAAAGTGGTTTCCTGCACCAACACAAGTGCTAAAAGTGGTTTTTCAACACTAACACAAGTGCGAAAAGTGGTTTTTCAACACTAACACAAGTGCAAAAAGTGGTTTTGCCACACTAATACAAGTGCAAAAGTGGTTTCCTGCACCAACACAAGTGCGAAAAGTGGTTTTTCAACACTAACACAAGTGCGAAAAGTGGTTTTTCAACACTATCACAAGTGCAAAAAGTGTTTTTTCCACACAAATACAAGTGCAAAACTGGTTTCCTGCACCAACACAAGTGCGAAAAGTGGTTTTTCAACACTAACACAAGTGCGAAAAGTGGTTTTTCAACACTAACACAAGTGTGAAAAGTGGTTTTTCAACACTAACACAAGTGCGAAAAGTGTTTTTTCCACACTAATACAAGTGCAAAAGTGGTTTCCTGCACCAACACAAGTGCGAAAAGTGGTTTTTCAACACTATCACAAGTGCACAATGTGGTTTTTCAACACTAACACAAGTGCGAAAAGTGTTTTTTCCACACTAATACAAGTGCAAAAGTGGTTTCCTGCACCAACACAAGTGCGAAAAGTGGTTTTTCAACACTATCACAAGTGCAAAAAGTGTTTTTTCCACACTAATACAAGTGCAAAAGTGGTTTCCTGCACCAACACAAGTGCGAAAAGTGGTTTTTCAACACTAACACAAGTGCGAAAAGTGGTTTTTCAACACTAACACAAGTGTGAAAAGTGTTTTTTCAACACTAACACATGTGCGAAAAGTGGTTTTCTGCACCAACACAAGTGCGAAAAGTGGTTTTTCAACACTAACACAAGTGCGAAAAGTGGTTTTTCAACTCTATCACAAGTGCAAAAAGTGTTTTTTCCACACTAATACAAGTGCAAAAGTGGTTTCCTGCACCAACACAAGTGCGAAAAGTGGTTTTTCAACACTAACACAAGTGCGAAAAGTGGTTTTTCAACACTATCACAAGTGCAAAAAGTGTTTTTTCCACACTAATACAAGTGCAAAAGTGGTTTCCTGCACCAACACAAGTGCGAAAAGTGGTTTTTCAACACTAACACAAGTGTGAAAAGTAGTTTTTCAACACTAACACAAGTGCGAAAAGTGGTTTCCTGCACCAACACAAGTGCTAAAAGTGGTTTTTCAACACTAACACAAGTGCGAAAAGTGGTTTTTCAACACTAACACAAGTGCGAAAAGTGGTTTTTCCACACTAATACAAGTGCAAAAGTGGTTTCCTGCACCAACACAAGTGCGAAAAGTGGTTTTTCAACACTAACGCAAGTGTGAAAAGTGGTTTTTCAACACTATCACAAGTGCAAAAAGTGTTTTTTCCACACTAATGCAAGTGCAAAAGTGGTTTCCTGCACCAACACAAGTGCGAAAAGTGGTTTTTCAACACTAACACAAGTGCGAAAAGTGGTTTTTCAACACTAACACAAGTGCGAAAATTAGTTTTTCAACACTATCACAAGTGCAAAAAGTGTTTTTTCCACACTAATACAAGTGCAAAAGTGGTTTCCTGCACCAAAACAAGTGCGAAATGTGGTTTTTCAACACTATCACAAGTGCAAAAAGTGTTTTTTCCACACTAATACAAGTGCAAAAGTTGTTTCCTGCACCAACACAAGTGCTAAAAGTGGTTTTTCAACACTAACACAAGTGCGAAAAGTGTTTTTTCAACACTAACACAAGTGCGAAAAGTGGTTTTTCCACACTAATACAAGTGCAAAAGTGGTTTCCTGCACCAACACAAGTGTGAAAAGTGTTTTTTCCACACTAATACAAGTGCAAAAGTGGTTTCCTGCACAAACACAAGTGCGAAAATTGGTTTTTCAACACTATCACAAGTGCAAAAAGTGTTTTTTCCACACTAATACAAGTGCAAAAGTGGTTTCCTGCACCAACACAAGTGCGAAAAGTGGTTTTTCAACACTATCACAAGTGCAAAAAGTGTTTTTTCCACACTAATACAAGTGCAAAAGTGGTTTCCTGCACCAACACAAGTGCGAAAAGTGGTTTTTCAACACTAACACAAGTGCGAAAAGTGGTTTTTCAACACTAACACAAGTGCGAAAAGTGGTTTCCTGCACCAACACAAGTGCGAAAAGTGGTTTTTCAACACTATCACAAGTGCAAAAAGTGTTTTTTCCACACTAATACAAGTGCAAAAGTGGTTTCCTGCACCAACACAAGTGCGAAAAGTGGTTTTTCAACACTAACACAAGTGCGAAAAGTGGTTTTTCAACACTAACACAAGTGCGAAAAGTGGTTTCCTGCACCAAAACAAGTGCGAAATGTGGTTTTTCAACACTATCACAAGTGCAAAAAGTGTTTTTTCCACACTAATACAAGTGCAAAAGTTGTTTCCTGCACCAACACAAGTGCTAAAAGTGGTTTTTCAACACTAACACAAGTGCGAAAAGTGGTTTTTCAACACTAACACAAGTGCGAAAAGTGGTTTTTCCACACTAATACAAGTGCAAAAGTGGTTTCCTGCACCAACACAAGTGTGAAAAGTGTTTTTTCCACACTAATACAAGTGCAAAAGTGGTTTCCTGCACAAACACAAGTGCGAAAATTGGTTTTTCAACACTATCACAAGTGCAAAAAGTGTTTTTTCCACACTAATACAAGTGCAAAAGTGGTTTCCTGCACCAACACAAGTGCGAAAAGTGGTTTTTCAACACTATCACAAGTGCAAAAAGTGTTTTTTCCACACTAATACAAGTGCAAAAGTGGTTTCCTGCACCAACACAAGTGCGAAAAGTGGTTTTTCAACACTAACACAAGTGCGAAAAGTGGTTTTTCAACACTAACACAAGTGCGAAAAGTGGTTTCCTGCACCAACACAAGTGCGAAAAGTGGTTTTTCAACACTAACGCAAGTGCGAAAAGTGGTTTTTCAACACTAACACAAGTGCAAACAGTGTTTTTTCCACACTAATGCAAGTGCAAAAGTGGTTTCCTGCACCAACACAAGTGCGAAAAGTGGTTTTTCAACACTAACACAAGTGCGAAAAGTGGTTTTTCAACACTAACACAAGTGCGAAAATTAGTTTTTCAACACTATCACAAGTGCAAAAAGTGTTTTTTCCACACTAATACAAGTGCAAAAGTGCTTTCCTGCACCAAAACAAGTGCGAAATGTGGTTTTTCAACACTATCACAAGTGCAAAAAGTGTTTTTTCCACACTAATACAAGTGCAAAAGTTGTTTCCTGCACCAACACAAGTGCTAAAAGTGGTTTTTCAACACTAACACAAGTGCGAAAAGTGGTTTTTCAACACTAACACAAGTGCGAAAAGTGGTTTTTCCACACTAATACAAGTGCAAAAGTGGTTTCCTGCACCAACACAAGTGTGAAAAGTGTTTTTTCCACACTAATACAAGTGCAAAAGTGGTTTCCTGCACAAACACAAGTGCGAAAATTGGTTTTTCAACACTATCACAAGTGCAAAAAGTGTTTTTTCCACACTAATACAAGTGCAAAAGTGGTTTCCTGCACCAACACAAGTGCGAAAAGTGGTTTTTCAACACTATCACAAGTGCAAAAAGTGTTTTTTCCACACTAATACAAGTGCAAAAGTGGTTTCCTGCACCAACACAAGTGCGAAAAGTGGTTTTTCAACACTAACACAAGTGCGAAAAGTGGTTTTTCAACACTAACACAAGTGCGAAAAGTGTTTTTTCCACACTAATACAAGTGCAAAAGTGGTTTCCTGCACCAACACAAGTGCGAAAAGTGGTTTTTCAACACTAACACAAGTGCGAAAAGTGGTTTTTCAACACTAACACAAGTGCGAAAAGTGTTTTTTCCACACTAATACAAGTGCAAAGGTAGTTTCCTGCACCAACACAAGTGCGAAAAGTGGTTTTTCAACACTAACACAAGTGCGAAAAGTGGTTTTTCAACACTAACACAAGTGCGAAAAGTGGTTTTTCCACACTAATACAAGTGCAAAAGTGGTTTCCTGCACGAACACAAGTGCCAAAAGTGGTTTTTCAACACTAATGCAAGTGCGAAAAGTGGTTTTTCAACTCTATCACAAGTGCAAAAAGTGTTTTTTCCACACTAATACAAGTGCAAAAGTGGTTTCCTGCACCAACACAAGTGCGAAAAGTGGTTTTTCAACACTAACACAAGTGCGAAAAGTGGTTTTTCAACACTATCACAAGTGCAAAAAGTGTTTTTTCCACACTAATACAAGTGCAAAAGTGGTTTCCTGCACCAACACAGGTGCGAAAAGTGGTTTTTCAACACTAACACAAGTGCGAAAAGTGGTTTCCTGCACCAACACAAGTGCTAAAAGTGGTTTTTCAACACTAACACAAGTGCGAAAAGTGGTTTTTCAACACTAACACGAGTGCAAAAAGTGGTTTTGCCACACTAATACAAGTGCAAAAGTGGTTTCCTGCACCAACACAAGTGCAAAAAGTGGTTTTTCAACACTAACACAAGTGCGAAAAGTGGTTTTTCAACACTATCACAAGTGCAAAAAGTGTTTTTTCCACACAAATACAAGTGCAAAACTGGTTTCCTGCACCAACACAAGTGCGAAAAGTGGTTTTTCAACACTAACACAAGTGCGAAAAGTGGTTTTTCAACACTAACACAAGTGTGAAAAGTGGTTTTTCAACACTAACACAAGTGCGAAAAGTGTTTTTTCCACACTAATACAAGTGCAAAAGTGGTTTCCTGCACCAACACAAGTGCGAAAAGTGGTTTTTCAACACTATCACAAGTGCACAATGTGGTTTTTCAACACTAACACAAGTGCGAAAAGTGTTTTTTCCACACTAATACAAGTGCAAAAGTGGTTTCCTGCACCAACACAAGTGCGAAAAGTGGTTTTTCAACACTAACACAAGTGCGAAAAGTGGTTTTTCAACACTAACACAAGTGCGAAAAGTGGTTTCCTGCACCAACACAAGTGCGAAAAGTGGTTTTTCAACACTATCACAAGTGCAAAAAGTGTTTTTTCCACACTAATACAAGTGCAAAAGTGGTTTCCTGCACCAACACAAGTGCGAAAAGTGGTTTTTCAACACTAACACAAGTGCGAAAAGTGGTTTTTCAACACTAACACAAGTGCGAAAAGTGGTTTCCTGCACCAAAACAAGTGCGAAATGTGGTTTTTCAACACTATCACAAGTGCAAAAAGTGTTTTTTCCACACTAATACAAGTGCAAAAGTTGTTTCCTGCACCAACACAAGTGCTAAAAGTGGTTTTTCAACACTAACACAAGTGCGAAAAGTGGTTTTTCAACACTAACACAAGTGCGAAAAGTGGTTTTTCCACACTAATACAAGTGCAAAAGTGGTTTCCTGCACCAACACAAGTGTGAAAAGTGTTTTTTCCACACTAATACAAGTGCAAAAGTGGTTTCCTGCACAAACACAAGTGCGAAAATTGGTTTTTCAACACTATCACAAGTGCAAAAAGTGTTTTTTCCACACTAATACAAGTGCAAAAGTGGTTTCCTGCACCAACACAAGTGCGAAAAGTGGTTTTTCAACACTATCACAAGTGCAAAAAGTGTTTTTTCCACACTAATACAAGTGCAAAAGTGGTTTCCTGCACCAACACAAGTGCGAAAAGTGGTTTTTCAACACTAACACAAGTGCGAAAAGTGGTTTTTCAACACTAACACAAGTGCGAAAAGTGGTTTCCTGCACCAACACAAGTGCGAAAAGTGGTTTTTCAACACTAACGCAAGTGCGAAAAGTGGTTTTTCAACACTAACACAAGTGCAAAAAGTGTTTTTTCCACACTAATGCAAGTGCAAAAGTGGTTTCCTGCACCAACACAAGTGCGAAAAGTGGTTTTTCAACACTAACACAAGTGCGAAAAGTGGTTTTTCAACACTAACACAAGTGCGAAAATTAGTTTTTCAACACTATCACAAGTGCAAAAAGTGTTTTTTCCACACTAATACAAGTGCAAAAGTGGTTTCCTGCACCAAAACAAGTGCGAAATGTGGTTTTTCAACACTATCACAAGTGCAAAAAGTGTTTTTTCCACACTAATACAAGTGCAAAAGTTGTTTCCTGCACCAACACAAGTGCTAAAAGTGGTTTTTCAACACTAACACAAGTGCGAAAAGTGGTTTTTCAACACTAACACAAGTGCGAAAAGTGGTTTTTCCACACTAATACAAGTGCAAAAGTGGTTTCCTGCACCAACACAAGTGTGAAAAGTGTTTTTTCCACACTAATACAAGTGCAAAAGTGGTTTCCTGCACAAACACAAGTGCGAAAATTGGTTTTTCAACACTATCACAAGTGCAAAAAGTGTTTTTTCCACACTAATACAAGTGCAAAAGTGGTTTCCTGCACCAACACAAGTGCGAAAAGTGGTTTTTCAACACTATCACAAGTGCAAAAAGTGTTTTTTCCACACTAATACAAGTGCAAAAGTGGTTTCCTGCACCAACACAAGTGCGAAAAGTGGTTTTTCAACACTAACACAAGTGCGAAAAGTGGTTTTTCAACACTAACACAAGTGCGAAAAGTGGTTTCCTGCACCAACACAAGTGCGAAAAGTGGTTTTTCAACACTAACACAAGTGCGAAAAGTGGTTTTTCAACACTAACACAAGTGCGAAAAGTGTTTTTTCCACACTAATACAAGTGCAAAAGTGGTTTCCTGCACCAACACAAGTGCGAAAAGTGGTTTTTCAACACTAACACAAGTGCGAAAAGTGGTTTTTCAACACTAACACAAGTGCGAAAAGTGTTTTTTCCACACTAATACAAGTGCAAAGGTAGTTTCCTGCACCAACACAAGTGTGAAAAGTGGTTTTTCAACACTAACACAAGTGCGAAAAGTGGTTTTTCAACACTAACACAAGTGCGAAAAGTGGTTTTTCCACACTAATACAAGTGCAAAAGTGGTTTCCTGCACGAACACAAGTGCCAAAAGTGGTTTTTCAACACTAATGCAAGTGAGAAAAGTGGTTTTTCAACTCTATCACAAGTGCAAAAAGTGTTTTTTCCACACTAATACAAGTGCAAAAGTGGTTTCCTGCACCAACACAAGTGCGAAAAGTGGTTTTTCAACACTAACACAAGTGCGAAAAGTGGTTTTTCAACACTATCACAAGTGCAAAAAGTGTTTTTTCCACACTAATACAAGTGCAAAAGTGGTTTCCTGCACCAACACAGGTGCGAAAAGTGGTTTTTCAACACTAACACAAGTGCGAAAAGTGGTTTCCTGCACCAACACAAGTGCTAAAAGTGGTTTTTCAACACTAACACAAGTGCGAAAAGTGGTTTTTCAACACTAACACGAGTGCAAAAAGTGGTTTTGCCACACTAATACAAGTGCAAAAGTGGTTTCCTGCACCAACACAAGTGCAAAAAGTGGTTTTTCAACACTAACACAAGTGCGAAAAGTGGTTTTTCAACACTATCACAAGTGCAAAAAGTGTTTTTTCCACACAAATACAAGTGCAAAACTGGTTTCCTGCACCAACACAAGTGCGAAAAGTGGTTTTTCAACACTAACACAAGTGCGAAAAGTGGTTTTTCAACACTAACACAAGTGTGAAAAGTGGTTTTTCAACACTAACACAAGTGCGAAAAGTGTTTTTTCCACACTAATACAAGTGCAAAAGTGGTTTCCTGCACCAACACAAGTGCGAAAAGTGGTTTTTCAACACTATCACAAGGGCACAATGTGGTTTTTCAACACTAACACAAGTGCGAAAAGTGTTTTTTCCACACTAATACAAGTGCAAAAGTGGTTTCCTGCACCAACACAAGTGCGAAAAGTGGTTTTTCAACACTATCACAAGTGCAAAAAGTGTTTTTTCCACACTAATACAAGTGCAAAAGTGGTTTCCTGCACCAACACAAGTGCGAAAAGTGGTTTTTCAACACTAACACAAGTGCGAAAAGTGGTTTTTCAACACTAACACAAGTGTGAAAAGTGTTTTTTCAACACTAACACATGTGCGAAAAGTGGTTTTCTGCACCAACACAAGTGCGAAAAGTGGTTTTTCAACACTAACACAAGTGCGAAAAGTGGTTTTTCAACTCTATCACAAGTGCAAAAAGTGTTTTTTCCACACTAATACAAGTGCAAAAGTGGTTTCCTGCACCAACACAAATGCGAAAAGTGGTTTTTCAACACTAACACAAGTGCGAAAAGTGGTTTTTCAACACTATCACAAGTGCAAAAAGTGTTTTTTCCACACTAATACAAGTGCAAAAGTGGTTTCCTGCACCAACACAAGTGCGAAAAGTGGTTTTTCAACACTAACACAAGTGTGAAAAGTAGTTTTTCAACACTAACACAAGTGCGAAAAGTGGTTTCCTGCACCAACACAAGTGCTAAAAGTGGTTTTTCAACACTAACACAAGTGCGAAAAGTGGTTTTTCAACACTAACACAAGTGCGAAAAGTGGTTTTTCCACACTAATACAAGTGCAAAAGTGGTTTCCTGCACCAACACAAGTGCGAAAAGTGGTTTTTCAACACTAACACAAGTGCGAAAAGTGGTTTTTCAACACTATCACAAGTGCAAAAAGTGTTTTTTCCACACTAATGCAAGTGCAAAAGTGGTTTCCTGCACCAACACAAGTGCGAAAAGTGGTTTTTCAACACTAACACAAGTGCGAAAAGTGGTTTTTCAACACTAACACAAGTGCGAAAATTAGTTTTTCAACACTATCACAAGTGCAAAAAGTGTTTTTTCCACACTAATACAAGTGCAAAAGTGGTTTCCTGCACCAAAACAAGTGCGAAATGTGGTTTTTCAACACTATCACAAGTGCATAAAGTGTTTTTTCCACACTAATACAAGTGCAAAAGTTGTTTCCTGCACCAACACAAGTGCTAAAAGTGGTTTTTCAACACTAACACAAGTGCGAAAAGTGGTTTTTCAACACTAACACAAGTGCGAAAAGTGGTTTTTCCACACTAATACAAGTGCAAAAGTGGTTTCCTGCACCAACACAAGTGTGAAAAGTGTTTTTTCCACACTAATACAAGTGCAAAAGTGGTTTCCTGCACAAACACAAGTGCGAAAATTGGTTTTTCAACACTATCACAAGTGCAAAAAGTGTTTTTTCCACACTAATACAAGTGCAAAAGTGGTTTCCTGCACCAACACAAGTGCGAAAAGTGGTTTTTCAACACTATCACAAGTGCAAAAAGTGTTTTTTCCACACTAATACAAGTGCAAAAGTGGTTTCCTGCACCAACACAAGTGCGAAAAGTGGTTTTTCAACACTAACACAAGTGCGAAAAGTGGTTTTTCAACACTAACACAAGTGCGAAAAGTGGTTTCCTGCACCAACACAAGTGCGAAAAGTGGTTTTTCAACACTAACACAAGTGCGAAAAGTGGTTTTTCAACACTAACACAAGTGCGAAAAGTGTTTTTTCCACACTAATACAAGTGCAAAAGTGGTTTCCTGCACCAACACAAGTGCGAAAAGTGGTTTTTCAACACTAACACAAGTGCGAAAAGTGGTTTTTCAACACTTACACAAGTGCGAAAAGTGTTTTTTCCACATTAATACAAGTGCAAAAGGGGTTTCCTGCACCAACACAAGTGCGAAAAGTGGTTTTTCAACACTAACACAAGTGCGAAAAGTGGTTTTTCAACACTAACACAAGTGCGAAAAGTGGTTTTTCAACACTAACACAAGTGCGAAAAGTGGTTTTTCCACACTAATACAAGTGCAAAAGTGGTTTCCTGCACCAACACAAGTGCGAAAAGTGGTTTTTCAACACTAACACAAGTGCGAAAAGTGGTTTTTCAACACCAACACAAGTGCGAAAAGTGGTTTTTCAACACTAACACAAGTGCGAAAAGTGTTTTTTCCACACTAATACAAGTGCAAAAGTGGTTTCCTGCACCAACACAAGTGCGAAAAGTGGTTTTTCAACACTATCACAAGTGCAAAAAGTGTTTTTTCCACACTAATGCAAGTGCAAAAGTGGTTTCCTGCACCAACACAAGTGCGAAATGTAGTTTTTCAACACTAACACAAGTGCGAAAAGTAGTTTTTCAACACTAACACAAGTGCGAAAAGTAGTTTTTCAACACTATCACAAGTGCAAAAAGTGTTTTTTCCACACTAATACAAGTGCGAAAAGTGGTTTTTCAACACTAACACAAGTGCGAAAAGTGGTTTTTCAACACTAACACAAGTGCGAAAAGTGTTTTTTCAACACTAGCACATGTGCGAAAAGTGGTTTCCTGCACCAACACAAGTGCGAAAAGTGGTTTTTCAACACTAACACAAGTGCGAAAAGTGGTTTTTCAACTCTATCACAAGTGCAAAAAGTGTTTTTTCCACACTAATACAAGTGCAAAAGTTGTTTCCTGCACCAACACAAGTGCGAAAAATGGTTTTTCAACACTAACACAAGTGCGAAAAGTGGTTTTTCAACACTATCACAAGTGCAAAAAGTGTTTTTTCCACACTAATACAAGTGCAAAAGTGGTTTCCTGCACCAACACAAGTGCGAAAAGTGGTTTTTCAACACTAACACAAGTGTGAAAAGTAGTTTTTCAACACTAACACAAGTGCGAAAAGTGGTTTCCTGCACCAACACAAGTGCTAAAAGTGGTTTTTCAACACTAACACAAGTGCGAAAAGTGGTTTTTCAACACTAACACAAGTGCGAAAAGTGGTTTTTCAACACTAACACAAGTGCGAAAAGTGGTTTTTCCACACTAATACAAGTGCAAAAGTGGTTTCCTGCACCAACACAAGTACGAAAAGTGGTTTTTCAACACTAACACAAGTGCGAAAAGTGGTTTTTCAACACTATCACAAGTGCAAAAAGTGTTTTTTCCACACTAATACAAGTGCAAAACTGGTTTCCTGCACCAACACAAGTGCGAAAAGTGGTTTTTCAACACTAACACAAGTGCGAAAAGTGGTTTTTCAACACTAACACAAGTGTGAAAAGTGGTTTTTCAACACTAACACATGTGCGAAAAGTGGTTTTTCAACACTAACACAAGTGCGAAAAGTGTTTTTTCCACACTAATACAAGTGCAAAAGTGGTTTCCTGCACCAACACAAGTGCGAAAAGTGGTTTTTCAACACTATCACAAGTGCAAAAAGTGTTTTTTCCACACTAATGCAAGTGCAAAAGTGGTTTCCTGCACCAACACAAGTGCGAAAAGTGGTTTTTCAACACTAACACAAGTGCGAAAAGTGGTTTTTCAACACTAACACAAGTGCGAAAAGTAGTTTTTCAACACTATCACAAGTGCAAAAAGTGTTTTTTCCACACTAATACAAGTGCAAAAGTGGTTTCCTGCACCAACACAAGTGCGAAATGTGGTTTTTCAACACTATCACAAGTGCAAAAAGTGTTTTTTCCACACTAATACAAGTGCAAAAGTTGTTTCCTGCACAAACACAAGTGCTAAAAGTGGTTTTTCAACACTAACACAAGTGCGAAAAGTGGTTTTTCAACACTAACACAAGTGCGAAAAGTGGTTTTTCCACACTAATACAAGTGCAAAAGTGGTTTCCTGCACCAACACAAGTGCGAAAAGTGTTTTTTCCACACTAATACAAGTGCAAAAGTGGTTTCCTGCACCAACACAAGTGCGAAAATTGGTTTTTCAACACTATCACAAGTGCAAAAAGTGTTTTTTCCACACTAATACAAGTGCAAAAGTGGTTTCCTGCACCAACACAAGTGCGAAAAGTGGTTTTTCAACACTAACACAAGTGCGAAAAGTGGTTTTTCAACACTAACACAAGTGCGAAAAGTGGTTTCCTGCACCAACACAAGTGCGAAAAGTGGTTTTTCAACACTAACACAAGTGCGAAAAGTGGTTTTTCAACACTAACACAAGTGCGAAAAGTGGTTTTTCAACACTAACACAAGTGCGAAAAGTGTTTTTTCCACACTAATACAAGTGCAAAAGTGGTTTCCTGCACCAACACAAGTGCGAAAAGTGGTTTTCAACACTAACACAAGTGCGAAAAGTGGTTTTTCAACACTTACACAAGTGCGAAAAGTGTTTTTTCCACATTAATACAAGTGCAAAAGGGGTTTCCTGCACCAACACAAGTGCGAAAAGTGGTTTTTCAACACTAACACAAGTGCGAAAAGTGGTTTTTCAACACTAACACAAGTGCGAAAAGTGGTTTTTCACTCTATCACAAGTGCAAAAAGTGTTTTTTCCACACTAATACAAGTGCAAAAGTGGTTTCCTGCACCAACACAAGCGCGAAAAGTGGTTTTTCAACACTATCACAAGTGCAAAAAGTGTTTTTTCCACACTAATGCAAGTGCAAAAGTGGTTTCCTGCACCAACACAAGTGCGAAAAGTGGTTTTTCAACACTAACACAAGTGCGAAAAGTGGTTTTTCAACACTAACACAAGTGCGAAAAGTGGTTTCCTGCACCAACACAAGTGCGAAAAGTGGTTTTTCAACACTAACACAAGTGCGAAAAGTGGTTTTTCAACAATAACACAAGTGCGAAAAGTGGTTTTTCAACACTAACACAAGTGCGAAAAGTGTTTTTTCCACACTAATACAAGTGCAAAAGTGGTTTCCTGCACCAACACAAGTGCGAAAAGTGGTTTTTCAACACTAACACAAGTGCGAAAAGTGGTTTTTCAACACTTACACAAGTGCGAAAAGTGTTTTTTCCACATTAATACAAGTGCAAAAGGGGTTTCCTGCACCAACACAAGTGCGAAAAGTGGTTTTTCAACACTAACACAAGTGCGAAAAGTGGTTTTTCAACACTAACACAAGTGCGAAAAGTGGTTTTTCAACACTAACACAAGTGCGAAAAGTGGTTTTTCCACACTAATACAAGTGCAAAAGTGGTTTCCTGCACCAACACAAGTGCGAAAAGTGGTTTTTCAACACTAACACAAGTGCGAAAAGTGGTTTTTCAACACCAACACAAGTGCGAAAAGTGGTTTTTCAACACTAACACAAGTGCAAAAAGTGTTTTTTCCACACTAATACAAGTGCAAAAGTGGTTTCCTGCACCAACACAAGTGCGAAAAGTGGTTTTTCAACACTATCACAAGTGCAAAAAGTGTTTTTTCCACACTAATGCAAGTGCAAAAGTGGTTTCCTGCACCAACACAAGTGCGAAAAGTGGTTTTTCAACACTAACACAAGTGCGAAAAGTGGTTTTTCAACACTAACACAAGTGCGAAAAGTAGTTTTTCAACACTATCACAAGTGCAAAAAGTGTTTTTTCCACACTAATACAAGTGCGAAAAGTGGTTTTTCAACACTAACACAAGTGCGAAAAGTGTTTTTTCAACACTAACACAAGTGCGAAAAGTGGTTTTTCCACACTAATACAAGTGCAAAAGTGGTTTCCTGCACCAACACAAGTGCGAAAAGTGGTTTTTCAACACTAACACAAGTGCGAAAAGTGGTTTTTCAACACCAACACAAGTGCGAAAAGTGGTTTTTCAACACTAACACAAGTGCGAAAAGTGTTTTTTCCACACTAATACAAGTGCAAAAGTGGTTTCCTGCACCAACACAAGTGCGAAAAGTGGTTTTTCAACACTATCACAAGTGCAAAAAGTGTTTTTTCCACACTAATGCAAGTGCAAAAGTGGTTTCCTGCACCAACACAAGTGCGAAAAGTGGTTTTTCAACACTAACACAAGTGCGAAAAGTAGTTTTTCAACACTAACACAAGTGCGAAAAGTAGTTTTTCAACACTATCACAAGTGCAAAAAGTGTTTTTTCCACACTAATACAAGTGCGAAAAGTGGTTTTTCAACACTAACACAAGTGCGAAAAGTGGTTTTTCAACACTAACACAAGTGCGAAAAGTGTTTTTTCAACACTAACACATGTGCGAAAAGTGGTTTCCTGCACCAACACAAGTGCGAAAAGTGGTTTTTCAACACTAACACAAGTGCGAAAAGTGGTTTTTCAACTCTATCACAAGTGCAAAAAGTGTTTTTTCCACACTAATACAAGTGCAAAAGTTGTTTCCTGCACCAACACAAGTGCGAAAAGTGGTTTTTCAACACTAACACAAGTGCGAAAAGTGGTTTTTCAACACTATCACAAGTGCAAAAAGTGTTTTTTCCACACTAATACAAGTGCAAAAGTGGTTTCCTGCACCAACACAAGTGCGAAAAGTGGTTTTTCAACACTAACACAAGTGTGAAAAGTAGTTTTTCAACACTAACACAAGTGCGAAAAGTGGTTTCCTGCACCAACACAAGTGCTAAAAGTGGTTTTTCAACACTAACACAAGTGCGAAAAGTGGTTTTTCAACACGAACACAAGTGCGAAAAGTGGTTTTTCAACACTAACACAAGTGCGAAAAGTGGTTTTTCCACACTAATACAAGTGCAAAAGTGGTTTCCTGCACCAACACAAGTACGAAAAGTGGTTTTTCAACACTAACACAAGTGCGAAAAGTGGTTTTTCAACACTAACACAAGTGCGAAAAGTGTTTTTTCCACACTAATACAAGTGCAAAAGTGGTTTCCTGCACCAACACAAGTGCGAAAAGTGGTTTTTCAACACTATCACAAGTGCAAAAAGTGTTTTTTCCACACTAATGCAAGTGCAAAAGTGGTTTCCTGCACCAACACAAGTGCGAACAGTGGTTTTTCAAACTAACACAAGTGCGAAAAGTGGTTTTTCAACACTAACACAAGTGCGAAAATTAGTTTTTCAACACTATCACAAGTGCAAAAAGTGTTTTTTCCACACTAATACAAGTGCGAAAAGTGGTTTTTCAACACTAACACAAGTGCGAAAAGTGGTTTTTCAACACTAACACAAGTGCGAAAAGTGGTTTTTTCCACACTAATACAAGTGCAAAAGTGGTTTCCTGCAACAACACAAGTGCGAAAAGTAGTTTTTCAACACTAACACAAGTGCGAAAAGTGGTTTTTCAACACTAATACAAGTGCGAAAGTGGTTTCCTGCACCAACACAAGTGCGAAAAGTGTTTTTTCCACACTAATACAAGTGCAAAAGTGGTTTCCTGCACCAACACAAGTGCGAAAAGTGGTTTTTCAACACTATCACAAGTGCAAAAAAATTTTTTTCCACACTAATACAAGTGCAAAAGTGGTTTCCTGCACCAACACAAGTGCGAAAAGTGGTTTTTCAACACTAACACAAGTGCGAAAAGTGGTTTTTCAACACTAACACAAGTGCGAAAAGTGGTTTCCTGCACCAACACAAGTGCGAAAAGTGGTTTTTCAACACTAACACAAGTGCGAAAAGTGGTTTTTCAACACTAACACAAGTGCGAAAAGTGTTTTTTCCACACTAATACAAGTGCAAAAGTGGTTTCCTGCACCAACACAAGTGCGAAAAGTGGTTTTCAACACTAACACAAGTGCGAAAAGTGGTTTTTCAACACTAACACAAGTGCGAAAAGTGGTTTTTCCACACTAATACAAGTGCAAAAGTGGTTTCCTGCACCAACACAAGTGCGAAAAGTGGTTTTTCAACACTAACACAAGTGTGAAAAGTGGTTTTTCAACACTATCACAAGTGCAAAAGGTGTTTTTTCCACACTAATACAAGTGCAAAAGTGGTTTCCTGCACCAACACAAGTGCGAAAAGTGGTTTTTCAACACTATCACAAGTGCAAAAAGTGTTTTTTCCACACTAATGCAAGTGCAAAAGTGGTTTCCTGCACCAACACAAGTGCGAAAAGTGGTTTTTCAACACTAACACAAGTGCGAAAAGTAGTTTTTCAACACTAACACAAGTGCGAAAAGTAGTTTTTCAACACTATCACAAGTGCAAAAAGTGTTTTTTCCACACTAATACAAGTGCGAAAAGTGGTTTTTCAACACTAACACAAGTGCGAAAAGTGGTTTTTCAACACTAACACAAGTGCGAAAAGTGTTTTTTCAACACTAACACATGTGCGAAAAGTGGTTTCCTGCACCAACACAAGTGCGAAAAGTGGTTTTTCAACACTAACACAAGTGCGAAAAGTGGTTTTTCAACTCTATCACAAGTGCAAAAAGTGTTTTTTCCACACTAATACAAGTGCAAAAGTTGTTTCCTGCACCAACACAAGTGCGAAAAGTGGTTTTTCAACACTAACACAAGTGCGAAAAGTGGTTTTTCAACACTATCACAAGTGCAAAAAGTGTTTTTTCCACACTAATACAAGTGCAAAAGTGGTTTCCTGCACCAACACAAGTGCGAAAAGTGGTTTTTCAACACTAACACAAGTGTGAAAAGTAGTTTTTCAACACTAACACAAGTGCGAAAAGTGGTTTCCTGCACCAACACAAGTGCTAAAAGTGGTTTTTCAACACTAACACAAGTGCGAAAAGTGGATTTTCAACACTAACACAAGTGCGAAAAGTGGTTTTTCAACACTAACATAAGTGCG